>NC_046158.1:91648145-91948145 GCF_011064425.1 Rattus rattus | reverse complement strand
TTCCATTTAGATGCAAATAATCTAAAACCAGAGGTGAAAAAAATGTTTGCAAAAAATATTGTGTGAGTGATTGTTTTCTTTTAATTCCATAGGAAAATGTTTTGGAGTTACGAACAAAGTCAGGAAAAAATAATTTACTTTCTTTTGGTTTTATACCGTTGAGGGGGACATATAGTGCATGGCATTCATAAAAACTAGAATTTGTGTGATACTGGCACGGCCCAGTCACAACCTTAGATTTTATTTTCAGTAATGAATATTGAATCTAGAGTTTTGCATGCACTTGGCAAGGGCTCCAGTACAGCTGCAGCCTAATCAATGAGCTTCGATATCAATGGGTAGCTCTGTGTGTGTGTGTGTGTGTGTGTGTGTGTGTGTGTGTGTGTGTGTGTGTGTGTGTGTGGTTGGTCAGGAACCTACTTTGTGTCACACTAGGAAGACTCTGATGACAGAGCTCAGCTTCCTATTCCAGGGCAGACTGCTCATTCTTTCACCTGATCCACATGCTGGAATGTGAGAGCCTTCCCTCCACATCACTTTGCAGGAGCCCACTTTGGCTGCGCTTATGGTAATGACAGTTTCAAAGAGGAAGAACCCATAATGTCTCCCAGACATACTACAAAGGAAATGTAAGTCATCAGATGGTAAGATCTGGATCTGGGCCAGGATAACTCGACTCTTCTTGTAGAAGGTGCTGTGGGATCTCTAGTGATGGCAGGTGATGGGAGAAGCGTCCTCTACTTTATGTCTTGTCTGAAAGATGATAACCATGATAATAAATTCAGTGCCACATTCTTTACAGTGCATTCATCCGACTCCTAGAACAAAGCCATAAACTATAATGGGATCCACGATGCTTCCCATTATTTGACATTCATTTCTACTCTTCACTTTTTTCTCTTCTGACAAAATTGAGCTTTATGAATTTATTTTTTGGCAGAGATGGGAGAAGGCAGGGTGGGAAAAGGTACACATTTTAGAAACAAAGGGAAATTGTGCCTATCAAAATTAAACTAGGATCCCTAATGGGGGAAGACAAAATATTTTTGCCATTGTGTATAAAGACATATTGTATACCTATAAATTGTACATTTTATATTGTATGTCTATAGATTGACAGACATATTGTAACACACAGAGTCCCAGGAGTAGCCCAGATCCTTTTCAGGGTCATAGGCTATTGAATGGTGTTAACATCCTAATTAAGAAAACTAACTTTTATAAGTTAGCTGTTGGGATATAATTGCTGCTTTGACTTCTTTTTTATTTTCAAGTAGGAAGGCATTTCTCAAAATGGTGAGGATGTTACACTGAACTCCAGAGAGAGACTGAGCACTTTAATTAAAGGGGAGAATAGAACTGAGTTTTAATTTCTTGCCCTGGATCTCAGCACTTCTAAGACACCGCTCCAGTTACTGGGTTGTTTTCGTTTTAAGGTTTAAAGAGTTCTTTTCTTCCTTGATGGTCTCTTCCTTCATATTTTCAGATACTATAAACACCTGAATGCCAGATCCCTACTGAATTCCGTCTTCACCGTGTACTTATTATTTTAGAGGAACTGGACACAACTCAAAACAGAATTAAAGAGATATTAATGTGGATAAAATGTTACACATGAAAACTCACTTAATTCCACCCTCACATGCAGAAACTGTAGCCCTGTTTTCTT
This sequence comes from Rattus rattus, assembly GCF_011064425.1. Lineage (NCBI taxonomy): Eukaryota > Metazoa > Chordata > Mammalia > Rodentia > Muridae > Rattus > Rattus rattus. The sequence goes on along the minus strand of NC_046158.1, from coordinate 91,946,476 downwards.
ATTCTTCCTCCACACTGCTTCCCCACCTCTGAGATTTGTCACATAATCCATTGAAAATCTATTTCCATCTGTTTATCTGTTATCTGTTCATACTTGTCAAGATGACAGTCTTTCATCAACAAATGAGGCACTCAGTAAACGATGAATTAAGACTGTGGGAAAGAATCCCGAGTCTTGGAGGTTACCATGGCCACATCTTGGTCATTTCTCTTTGGTTGTCAAAAGCTCTTCCCTCAAAAGATCAGGGGAAGGTGAGCATAGCTGAGGGGGAACAAGGTTGGGAGGGAAGATGTGAAGACAGATGATTTTGTTCTTTGTCTCAGAAGGTGTTTTTGAAAGGAAAGAAACAAAAATCAGAAGGAGGATATTGGAGTGAAAGGAAACATATGCATAAGACTGAGTGAAGCAAGCAATGGGGAGGATTCCTAGCAGTCCACATTTTGCCATATCCAGACTGTGTTAACTCACAGCTAAATGTTGATGGGAGCTTTGTGTGGTATCCTGAGCACAGATCTATTGCCATTGTCTGTGGTTTATTCTATTTTTTTGGCGGGGGGATGAATAATTGGTGAGAGAACTATTGAGAACTATTAGTACTGGAAAATACTAATGCTGCTACATCATTGATTACTCTACCATGAAACAATCTGAAGGAGGAAATATCCTAAGTTTGCTCATGGTAGGGTCAATGCATTAGCTAACTGAAGACACTCTGGTTTTTAATACCGAAAAAAGTTTGACAGTGTTATAAGACTTCCTCATGCCATAATGAAATTTGTACAGATACAAGCACATTTCTATGCAAGAGCACCACTCATCTTTCCTTTAAGAGTATTTGAATAATTTACAGTAAGACAAATCCTTTTCTACTTTTCATAGCAAAAATGTAGGGGGAAATGAACACAAGTTTTCAACTAAACATTCGGTGACTTGGTCCCCAATTGTGACTTGGACATTAAAATTAACTCAAATAGTGCAACAAAAGTATTTTCTCTACTAGTAAGTTAGCTACAAAACCCAGAATTTTCTACTTTGGGGCCTTGAGTCTAGAGAGGGTTGGATCACAGACTGGCCAAAATGGCATGGTCTGGAGCTCTTGAAGACCTCACAGATGAGAAATGAGACTCTGGGGACAAAATTATCAGTGCAATTTTATATGTTCCCACAGAGTGTGCTTCTCTTTGAAACTATAAGGGGTTTGACCGATTCCCCCAATCTGCTTCCCTGAGTTGAAAAAGCCGTGTACCCTAGACCCCCAGAATATGAGAGAGTGGATGAGTCCCGCTATTGGTAGGTAATGTGATCTGCCTTTTGTAGCAAGCCAGAAGCCAGATGTCCCCTCCCCTTTGATCTGAATAACACTTTAGGCTGCAGACAATAAGATTGGTTTTAAATTTATTGTCTCTTTGATTTCTGCATTCTAATGCTTTTTAAATTCTTTAAGCAAGACAAGGCTATATATAGGCAACTGGGGTGGTTCAATGAAGGCCAAAAACATGCCAGTAGCTTATAAGCGGAGCCAGGCAGCGCCTCATGCACTTTCTCTGTAAGGAAACAAAGCCGCTTGACTCGGGGCAGGGACTTTAATCGAGTTGTTTTTACCCTGAAACAAAGGTTCTGCCTTACAGACTCAGCCAGATGTGTAGAAATGTTCTCTTCAGAGCGTCTCTCTTGGACAGTGAAGAAGAGCTTGATTTAAGTGAAGGAACTCCAAGCAGAGCCCTCTCCTCTGTTGCTCTGCCTCCGCCCCTCTGTGAAAGCTTTCTTTTCGCCTTCTTCTGCCCACTGTGTATCCGGTCAGCGGTCAGTTGAGGCAGTTTAATTTCATTGTAGCCATGGAGTTGCAAATGTGAACTCTGCCTCATCTAGGGCCCAGGTCTGAGGATTTAAGTAGCGGTTGGGAACTTCCCTCAATGACTTTCACTGACAATATAAGGTAGGCTCCCAACGGAATGGCTGAAGGCATTTGGCCCAGCATCCACCTGCAAATGAGTGTAACCAAAAATGATTGTCCCCAAGAGGTCAGCCTGGGGACTGGCCGGACAGAACACCAGGTCCTGGTGGAGAAAGGTTCAAGTCTCAGCGCACTTAGTTTGGAGCACTGGGGCATTGGGTAAGTCAATGCTTTCTCCTCATCTCTGCTTTCTTACCTGGAATAGTGGACAGGCTCATATCAGTACAACATTTAAAATTCTTCCCACAGTCAAAATCTTACCGAGCCCAATGCAACAGCTAGTGTGGTCCCACCCTTCATATTTTAGGGTGATGCTGAATTAAAGGTGTCCAGAAGTTGGATAAGCCCCACCTTTAGTTGGAGGGAAAAGATGTTTCTAAACCTGCTTACTCCTTCCTGAGGGCCGTTTTTTGTTTTTTGTGTTTTTGGTTTTTTTTTTTTTGGTTTTGGTTTTTTTTTTGTTTGTTTTTGTTTTTGTTTTTTTAAACCAAACCTTACCTCATCCACCTCTGCTCCTACCCACAGACAGCGAGCAGAAGAGGTCTTGTTAAAACAAAAAAGCCTTTGCAAACAGATGCAGCAGTTAGAACACAAACCCAGCCCCTCTTGCCAGGAATTCCCTCCCACTTTCTTCGAGAAGACAAGCTTCTAAAGCTTGTCTGCAGTGAGATGGCAGAGGAGAAAACAAACAGCAAATGCTGGTCCCAACCATCCCCATCCCTGCTTTCTTCCGGCTTTCTGGGGCGTGGCTTATCTTTGTAGTGTGGGAGCAGAGTTCAGCCTGACCTGTTATGTCAACACATCTCTCAGGTTTTCCAGACAGTTTTCAATCAATTCCTTGGATATCAGGTATTAGGCTACAAACCATTTCTTCCTACTTTATGGTTGTGAAATATGAACTACAGCCACAGCTGAAGCTTTTAAGTCTGATGTTGATGGCTCCCAAGAGAAGCTCTTTGCCAGTCTGAATGGCTTTCAGGAGAGGTGAGGACTCAGGAGGAGAGCAAACCTTTTGTTCCCTAAATCACACTTCCCCAGGACATTTTTCTCAGCAGTCCCAAATTTGAAGTTTTGAAGAAAATATCAGACTCAAGCTGTATGGGTGTTTCACTCAGGGCAGGAAAAATCTCAGTCTTTTATTTTTAGCATTTTGACCAGTTATACATCTTTTCTCTATCCACTGCTGCCCATTGCAGAAAAGCTTCTCTCACCTAGGTTATGAGCAGTCTTGAGAATATGGGTATAAGCGTAATAAATAAGTATTAAAAAGGCAATTTGACAGTATGACCATCTAGTGAAATAACAACAGCTAGTCCTACCCTGGGACCTGGAACCACCACAGCTACGGACTTTTCAACAGGATCATAGCACCAGACGTGAAATTGCCTCTGGTGCAACAGGCCTAACGTCCAATCAGAAAGCCATGAGTTACTACCTCTCAGTGTGTCACCACTGCACCAGTGACGATATCTTACCTAACAGTTTGATATTGCAACATGCATGGCCCATGATGGTAAGAGCGTTGATGACTCTTCTCCCCCAGGAACCAGAATAGCACTTCCCAGATCTATGAAAGCTGGCTAGCGGGGAGGAAGTTTCCAGGGGGGTTTCAGATCCATTTCTCTGTGTCTTGTAGCCAAAATGTCATATACACTATTTTAAATCTAGATTCCAATTTCTGTAAGCTGCCACTGCACTTTGAGTATTGTTTCCTTTGTGAAGAAGCGTTTTAACCACAGAGTCCTATTTGTCAATTTTTGGTACTGGATTTTTCATCTTAGAAAATTCTTGCTTCTTCCTATACTTGGAAGAGTTTTTAACCAATATTTTCCCCAACCAGTAGATACTTATTATTATTATTATTATTATTATTATTATTATTAACTTGAGTATTTATTTACATTTTGAATATTATTCCCTTTCCCGGTTTCCGGGCAAACATCCCCCTAATCCCTCCCCTCCCCTTCTTTATGGGTGTTCCCCTCCCCACCCTCCCCCACTGCCGCCTCCCCCCAACAATCACGTTCACTGGGGTTCAGTCTTAGCAGGACCCAGGGCTTCCCCTTCCACTGGTGCTCTTACTAGGATATTCATTGCTACCTATGAGGTCAGAGTCCAGGGTCAGTCCATGTATAGTCTTTAGGTAGTGGCTTAGTCCCTGGAAGCTCTGGTTGCTTGGCATTGTTGTTCACGTAGATACATTATTATGAAGAAATGGTACTTATTAGCTTTTTTTTTTTTTTTTTTTTGTTGAGAGACTTTTAATGACTGCTTCTATTTCCTTAGGGGTTATGAGACTGTTCAGATAGTTTACCTGATCTTGATTTCACTTTGATAAGTGGTTTCTGTCTAGAAAAACATCCATTTCATTTAGATTTTCCAGTTATGGTCTTTTGAAATAAGACTTAATTTTTTAAAAAAATTCTTTAGTTTCTGTAGTTATGGTTCCCTTTTCATTTCTGAGTTTATTAATTTAGATACTGTCTCTGTGTCTTTTAGTTTGGCTAAGGGTTTTTCTCTCTTGTCCATTTTTTTCAAAGAACCAGCTCTTGGTTTGTTGGTTCTTTGTGTTGTTCTCTTTGTTTCTAACTGACTGACTCCAGCCCTGGGTTTGATACGTTCTGCCCTCCGACTCCTATTCAGTGTGCCTGCTTCCGTTTTCTAGAGCTTTCCGGTGCTCTCTGGTCTCTTCATGGAGGCACTTAGTGGTCTGAGCTCTCCTCTCAGCATGGCCCTCATTGTGCCCCATAAGTTTGGGAATGCCGTGCCTTTATTTTCATTAAGTTCTAGAAAGTCTTTAATTCCTTTACTTCTACCCCGACTATGTGATCATTAAGTAGAGAGCTGTTCAGTTTCTACGAGTGTGTGGACTTTCTGTTGTTGAACTCCAGCCTTAACCCATGGTGATTTGATGAAATGCAAGTGGTTATTTCCATCTTGTATCTGCTGATGCTTGCCTTGTGCCGACCTATACGGTCAGCTTTGGAGAAGGTTCGAGAAGAAGGTATATTCCTTTGTTTTAATATGAAGGGTTCTGTATGTTAAGTCTATTTGGTTCATAACATGTTAATTTCATTGTTTTTCTGTTTAGTTTCTATTTTGATGTAGTTTCTGTTTACATGACCTGTCCATTAGTGAAGGTGGGGTGTTGAAGTCTCCCACTGTTATTGTGTGTGGTTCAATGAGTGATTTGAGCTTTAGTAAAGTTTCTTTTACAAATGTGGGTGACCTTGCATTTGGGGCATTGATGTTGAGAATTGAGATGTCGTCTTGGTAGATTTTTCCTTTGATGAGTATGAAGTGTCAATGAGTGTTCCCCATCTCTTTTGATTACTTTTGGTTGAAAGACTGTTTTGTTAGATGTCAGAATGGCTACCTCAGCTTGTTTCTTGGGTTAGTTTGCTTGGAAAACCTTTTTTTTTTTTTTTTTTTTTGACAGTCCTTTACTCTGAGGTGGTGTCTAACTTTGTTTCTGGAGTGTGTTTTTTGTATGCAAAAGAATGATGGACCCCATTTATGTATCTAGTGTTAGCTTGTGTCTTTTTATGGATACATTGAGTCCACTTAGGTTGAGTGATATTAATGACCCAAAAGATTGTTATTTCCCATTATTTTGATGTTGGAGGTAGTATTTTGTGTTTCTCTTCTTTTGCTTTTGCTGTGAAATGATTCATTTGTTGTGTTTTATTGGGTGTAGTTACCTTTCTTGTGTTGGAATTTTCCTTCTAGTATCCTCCATAGGTCTGGGTTAGTGGAAAGATATTGTTTAAATTTGGTTTCATCATGGAGTATCTTGGTTTCTCCATCTTGAATTGAGTTAGATGATTGAGAGTTTTGCTGGGAATAGTAGCCTGGGCTGGTATCTGTGATCCCTTAGGGTCTACATAATATTTGTTTAGGATCTTCTGGCTTTTAGAGTCTCTGTTGAGAAGTCAGGTGTAATTCTAATAGGTCTACCTTTATATGTTACTTGACCTTTTTCCCTTGAAGCTTTTAATATTCTTTCTTTGTTCTGTGTATTTAGTGGTTTGATTATTATGTGGCAAGAGAATTTTCTTTTCCAGTCTAATCTATTTGGTGTTCTGTAAGCTTCTTGTATGTTTGTGGTCATATCTTTATGTTAGAGAAGTTTTTTTCTATGATTTTTTTGAAGATGTTTTCTGGAACTGGGAATCTTCACCCTCTTCTATTATTCTTAAGTTTGGTCTTTTCACAGTGTCTCCAATTTCCTGGATGTTTTGAGTTAGGAATATTTTACATCATTTGACTGATGTATCAGTTTTTTTCTATGGTATCTTCTATGCCTGAGATTCTCTCTTCCATCTCTTGTCTTTTGTTAGTGATGCATCTGTAGTTCCTGTTCTCTTTCTTAGGTTTTCCATCTCCAGCGTTGCCTCCATTTGTCTTTTCTTTATTAATTCTATAGCCATTTCTAGATCTTGGACCATTTTATCCATTTCCTTTACCTGTTTGATTGTACTTTCTTGTATTTCATTATGGTATTTTTCTTTTTTGTTCTTCTCAAAGTGCTTCGCCTGTTTGATTGTGTTTTCCTGTATTTCTTTAAGGGATTTATTTACATTCATTTAAAGACCTCTGTCATCTTCATGAGATGAGATTTAAGATCACAGTGTGGTATATTCAGGGCTTGCTGTAGTAGATCTGAGTTCTGATGGTGCCACATTTCACTGGCTTCTGTTGATTATGTTCTTGTACTTGCCTTTTGCCATCTGGTCGTCTCTGGTATTGGCGAGCTTGATAGTCTCTGGATGTCCCAGATTGGAGCATACCTCTTGGGAGGCAGGCAGAGCTGCCGGGCTATTAGACATTTAGACATTAAAAAAAATAACAAAAAAACAACTTTAGATATCATGAACCTATTTTGAATTTTCATTTACCCTTTTATTGTACTTTCTTTGATTTTATTTACTGGTATTTTTCTTGTTTCCTGAGATGTATGTTAGCTACTAATATTGAGCCTTCTTTTATAATTGTAAATATATCACTGTAAAGTTCCTCTTGAATACTCCAGTGTTTTTTGCCCATTGCCACAAATCTTTTTTTTATTTTCTTTAACCAACAACAGAATTTACTATTTGAAGCAGTTTGAGAAAGCTCAGGTGTTGGCCATGGTCTTCTCTAGCAGAGTCTTTTTTTCCCCCCACATGTGCCCTACTCATAGCTGATGAGGTGGATTACAGACTGCAGCCCAAGTTACATCACAGTTACTGTGCTCTTCTTGATTATCTTAAGATTAAAAAGGGTGTGATTTAGACCCAAATCTTACAAAGAAAAGTCCTGTGATGAAATCATGCTCTGTGATACCCATCCAACTGATATCACCAGCCTTATCCAGCTGAGAAGGGGAGCATCTTCTGATGACAGAACTGAGTGGGATGGGATAATTGCCTGTGAGTGGGTCTGGGAGAGGAGTCGAACCTGTGAGTGGGAAACTCAAGCCCTCCTGTGGCCCTCTTGTATGAGTTAGGCTGGATTTAGGATCTTTGGGTGGAAGTCTCCTGGTTGCTTAGCAACTGATGCTGCTCTTGATCATGAATGAGCAGTGTTAAAAAGGTGGACCTCCACTTTGCAAATTTAAGAACAGAATTCTTGGTCCCCAGCTCCAAAAAAAAAAAAAAAAAGAACAGAATTCTTAGGAGCTGAGGCAGAGGTGGTCTTTGGGCAGAGCTGAGTTCCCTTATTTTGTTCACATCTGGGGATCTACGCTGGTGTACCTCATCTGCGATTTGCCTTATTCTTCCCATCAGTTCCTTGCCTGAATCCAGAAGGCAAGTTCCTTTTCTTATTCCCCTCAAATCAAATGACACTTGAGAAACACTGTGCTCTGAACAACTCTGGCCGCGTGTCCATGTTAATGGCGTCATTTCTCCATGTTAGCCCCACTGTCTGGCACCCGCATTGGAACATGGACGAAGGCTTGCTTCGTCTCCTCACCCAAAGAAGGCACTGAGAAAGGGCATTTCCGGGACCTCTCTGCCAGACTCTTGGCTCTAGACTTTACTCAGTATACACATCTCATTCTGGTTACGAGGTCCCTACTTCTGTCTTTAAGGCACGCCAGCTCCTCTAAGGCTCACGACTTGTGAGTTTATTATTCTTACCATTCAAAAAGAAAGTTCTGCATTAATGGCCTCCCCTTCTAGCCATTTAGCCCTTAGATGCTGAGACTAAGCTAAGGGCATAGAGCATTCCACAGTTAGGGGTTCTGGTCATCGGGGTCACACTTGATCATAACTTTCAGCTCCACTCATTTTTGGGCTATTTCAAAGGCTTCTCCAGCTTCTCCAGAGGGAACCTATGGGTAACTAAGGGCTTTACATTCAAAGTCTTCGATGCAAGCATGGAAATTGCTGTCTGCCACGTGTTGCAGTATCAAAACACACCTTTGATATCCACCTCCTCCACAGCTATCAGCACTAGGGGTAAACTGATCATCTTGGAGCCCATTCCCACAATCAAGTTCCCACCAGAACGAGTGGCATAGATAGCCATCCTGATGGAGGACTTGGCTACTGTGCATTCAATGGTGCCCTCTGGCTTGCTCTCCATCAGATTTTCCACCTTCCTGGCAATTTCCTGAGGGGCCTCTTTGGCAAGCTGGATGGTAAAGCCTGCTCCAACTTCCTTGGCTTTGGTCAACTGAGAAGCAGATAGGTCAGTTTCCCATTGCTTTGGCCACAAGCAAAGTGACTATTCCAACTGGCCCGGCTCTACACACAAGGACCTTGTTCCCCAGGGAAACTGAACCTTTACGGCAGGCATAGTTCCTGATAGAGAGACTCAATCAGGGCCCCTTCTTCAAAGGTGACACCATCAGGAAGCTCGTAGCAGAAGTCAGCACTGTGCTTGTAGAAGCGGCAGGGGTTCCCATCATTTGGGTGTGTGGTACAGAAGAAAATGATGGTGTCAGATTGTATCGGCCGAGCTTTCAGTATTCATCTATTTCTTGGGGAACGCCAGGCTTGATGGCGACCCAATCTCCTTGTTTTCGATGTTTCACGGCCCTCCTACTTTTGTGACTGTGCCAGTAACTTCATGCCCAAGCACCATTGACTTTTTCACAACAAAATCCCCAGTTCAGCCATGCTCCCAGTAGTGAACAATCTGAGCGCAGATCCCCACTGAATGCATCTTTAGTAACAAGTCATCTGGGCCCAACCCAGGGACTGGGTAGTTCTCAGGAGAACGTCTCCAGGTCCGTGCAGCACCAGGGGCTGGTGCTCACCCCCGGCTGGAGCTGCCATGTAGCTCTCTTGCTCTGAGGTGTCAGTTGGACCTGGTGGGGAGCTTGTAGTTCCGCTCATCGAACAGACAATTCCATGAAACATTGATATTGAGTGGCAACTCAATATCAAAATACTTTCTTATTCTCATCATGATTCATTTTACTCACTAGTTGTCTAGAATTGTATTTCTTAATCTTCACAACTGTAGATATTTTGTGGTCTAAATGGTCATTCCTTCCCCGGTTAATTGTTCAGTTTTCAGTGCGTTGTCTGTATAGCTGACTCAACTGAATTTCATGAGACTTGCCTTAGAGCCTAACTAGTGATGACAATAAATGTTCTGTTTGTTTAGAAGGTTGTTGGTGCCGTGTTCTGATTCATATGGCTCTCATCATCTCTAACCCTGGCCATAGGATTTTCCCACAGTGTTAATGGATTTTTCTCTTTTTTATTATTATAGTTTGATTTTTTCCTTTGTATAATTTGGGGCTATGTAATAAATGAAATAAAATTGTTTTATTTTTTCACCAAGCTCAGTCTTTTCTCATTTTGAATTTCTCTTTACAGTCTGTAGTGTTTCTTTGATTCTTAGGCTACGTTGATGACAGTCATCCAGCTACTCTGGTTTCATGGCCTGTGTGCTATTTTCAACTGTAATATCCTCACTGGGCAGCCTATGTTTTTTTGCAACTGTAAAGAATATATATGTGTATGTTTATTTTCTCCTTTTTGACTCCTTGATTGTCTTATCATTAGATTTTTGGTCTCATCGTGTCCTTTACTTTATTTTCAAAACCTTTACATTCAAGTTTCAGTTTCTCAAAGCTCCCCAGAGCATACGGGTCTTTGAAACTCTACTGAACATTAGAAGACTAAGTAAAGTGCTTAGATAATTTAGTGATTCTTTAAAAATTATTCTTAGGGCACATCAGCCTCTCTCTCTCTCTCTCTCTCTCTGTGTGTGTGTGTGTGTGTGAGAGAGAGAGAGAGAGAGAGAGAGAGAGAGAGAGAGAGAGAGAGAGAGATATGGTGGTCAGAAGACGACTTTTTCCTTGAAGCACGTTTTTTCTCTTTTGATTTGCTGTTAGTTCCGGCCAGGATAACAAAATTGAATCCAGGCCAGCAAGCTGGCTCGGGGGTAAAGACACTTGTAGCCAAACCCGAATGGCTGAGTTGTATTGGCAGACCCCCATGGTGGAAAGAAAAACTCACGCACACACATTGGTATTAGCTCATCCCTCCGTCCCAGTGAGTGAATGAAATGCAATGAAAATATTTGCAACAGTGTGCTGTGGTTCTTTCAGTAACAATCAAAAGTTTCCACAGCAAGTTTTGTTTTGTTTTAGCAGAAAAATATAACCTTTGTGACCCTGAATAAAGTCAAACTGGGTGCCAATTTGGTCTCACATCACACAGTAGATATAGTCACAGTGTGGAGAGATGCTTCAGTGTTTGTTTAAACATTATTCGTTTGTTTGGGTTCACTTATGGTTTACCTTGTTGGGTATATTTCCACATGGGTTATGTCAGGATAACAACTCAAAGATCGGTCAGCATTTGTCTTGGACGATGCTCCTATGGTTCTCAGCAACTCTGGATCCCACGTGTCTTATCTCTACTCTGTTTTCTCTCACCAGTGGATGGAAGGAAGTTCTGCACAGAAGGAAGCTGTTTATAGAGGAGACACACACACGGCTGTGTTGTCTTGGTTATTTAGACTTTTACAGAACTGCAGGTTTCACGGATAATTTTTGGATTGGATATTTGACAGAAAGCACACTATGATTTGATAGATCAATAATGTATGAAAAATAAGTTACTTGTTAGATGGCAAATTTTAATATCTCTGAAAAAAATGATTAAACTATTTTGAAGACTTTATAACCATTATTTAGCATTCCTTTTTTATCTCAAAAACCAGAAAATGGCACAGTGGTGGCTGGCATTGCTTCCTTGGAGCATTTGACTCCTGCTTTTCCACTCACTAATCATCACATGGGCAGTTGTCAATAACTCCACTTCCCATTTTCTTCTGTAAAATGGGGATAAAAGTGACCTTTACTTGAAGTATTACACATAGTAATGCATGCAAAATGTTTATAATCCCCAGAATACAGGATGTTTGGAAAAATTATTATTTACTTATGTGTGTTTGTGTGTTTGTGTGTGTGTGTGTGTGTGTGTGTGTGTGTGTGTGTGTGTAGTATGCATGGCATGGTTGGAGTATGGATATCAGAGGATACCTTGTGGGAGTCAGTTCTCTCTTTCCATCATGAGGGTCCCAGGTATTGAATTCAGGTAATTGGGCAAGGCAGCAAGTACGTTCACTGATGGAACCACCTTCCCAGCTCATAAAGGAAGCTTTAGTGCAACCTATATGATGTAACTTTTTTATTGTAAGCTATATAAAAATCTTATCACTTTAACAATTTAAAATTTCTATGGCATTAAACATTCAGATTGTCTTCTTATTTTCCCAAACTTAAAGCATGTGTGTTAAATAACACAAGCTCATTTCTTCTTCCCCTATCTCCTAGAAACCATCATTCACGTCTCTCCTACTATGAAATTGTGATTGGCTTATTTCACTTAGTATCTTGTATCCGAGACTCATCCATGATGTAGTAAAGACATTTCCTACCTTCTTGAAGCTTAATAGCATTGTATCATATAAACACATACATGAATAGTCAAGGTCAATGAAGGTCTATTCCAAACATCTGAGAAAGTTTCCTTTGGTTTCTGACAACACCAGTGTGGACAGATTACAGACTCTAAGTTTGTACTTCCAAACTCTTGACTATCAAAATCCATGAGAAACAAGAAATAATTGGTAATGTTTTATTTTTTGTTATACAGAAATTAATAACTAATATTGTTATTTTTCTTACCTTTCCTCTTCAACCAATGTTGAGTATGAAATGCTACTCTCCTTGAAAAGGTTTAGGCCAAGAAGATTCCAAACCAAAGGAATATAGACAGAACTCATATGGGTCAACTCATATAGGTCAAAGACTCATACAGATGAGTCTTTTATTCTCATCTATATAAACCACATAAACATGAAAGAAAGTTAAATGGATAACTGATTTAGTGTCAGGAACTTATGGTCTGCACTATGGCTTCCCTTTTGTATAGCACTATAGGTAATCGTTACTATAATAGCATTCAGAGATTGGCTCTTCTGTTCTCAAGATTGAGGGTGGTCAATCCTATGATGAAGCAGTTGACTTTGCTTCAGCTCTTCTGCCTTCTGCCTTGTGATGGATGACACAGCAAGGCCCTTACCATCGTGTGGTGGTGTGATACTGCTCTTGCCCATGTCTAGTACTCTGAGCCTACACATCTGTGCTTGTAAGTCACCTAGCCCTGGGCACTGTTACAATAACACATAACAGTCTAAGTTCGAAAGTTGGAACATTAGCTATACAATTTAAAGGAAAAAAAACTACACAGGTGAAAATCCAGCATGGGAGAATAATACGTTATGGTTCAAGCAGACAGGAGAGTCTTTCTGTGCTAGTCTGGTATCTTTCCCTGGGTCCTCAGGCTGCATAAGCCTCTTCCCCACTTAAGATGCTCCAATCAAAAGAACAACTTTTACATCCTTCTTTTACAACACTCACCCTAGAAAGATTCTCTGAAATCTTTCTCTGAAATTCTCTGAAAAGGAGTTTAACAGTTTAACAGGATAGCAATGACAAGAAACCGGCAGGCTTTCGTGTCATTGCCAAGACATCAAGTCTCAATCTTGATATAGTTCATATTCCAGATATAGCTTTCCAGTAAGTCAGTTGGACTTCAGTTTTTCTAGAGATAGATTTTCTCTAGTATCCCAAGTATTCCACAGGTCAGTGACTCTGTAGTTTGGAAGACAATCTAGTCATGAAGTATCTCAATTTCTGTGCATTGATGTAACACTGAGGGAATGAGTTGATCAAAAACAATTACAATTTCAGAAGAAGTGATTTTTAAAGTTACTTTAAACCATGGGCTTTTATGTTGCTTATAAAGTATTGCTATACTTTGTATTACTGCCTGAAAACAAAATTTATACCTCTGCTTGGTGCTAGAATACATGTGATTTACATGCCAGGAAACATATAAATTCCATCACATCTCCCTAGTATCTAGTTTCTTTCCATCTGTAACTTGAAGTCACCAATCCCTATGTGTCCCCTCCTTGAAAAAAAATTTGTTCTAGTTGCAATGTTTTCGATAAGACCTGGTTGGATTTCCATTTGTTGCTAGTCTTGAATGCTTAGCCAGGCTGCCCATTGTTCTTAGGTGGATGGGGATGCTGATTAGATAGATGGGGAGGAAGGAACTAAATGGTGGAACCACTGAGACCTCACCCTTGCAACTCAGTGGAATCACTGAAATCCAGCGCTAATGCAAGCTAAAGTGGCCGCTGAAACAAAAAACTCCACCACGTACCAGATGGACATGAAACCAAGTTTTATTAAAATACCCTTAGCGTATTTACAAGTGGAAGCCATGAATGCAATTCTCTGGAAGTTTAAAAAATAGAGTTCTATCTCTTAAAACAAATCAACAGAATATTAATAGATTAGGATAAATATACTCTATCACAGAGATAGAATTTCTTTCAATAGACAATCTAAATTTTTCTAACCAATATATATTATGTACAAAAATACACCTGATATAATGATCAAGTAGTGTCAAGTGTCAAGAAGGAAAAATATATATACACGCATATTTTCATTATGTACAAGTTGATATTGGTTCCTCCACCTTTTCTTTTTGAAAATAAATACTTCATTTGGTTGTAAATTACATTTACAAATTCAACCCATGAACATTTCTCAGTGTTGACAAAATTAAATATACAAATTAGAAATACATATTAACTTAAAGGGAATATACCCAAATCCAGTTAGCTTATTATGCTTAAAAACATCCAAGAGCATGTGATACAAGGTTTCATGTCTTTAAAGTGCCTTCTCCTTTCCAAAGCTGTCTTTATTTTCTTGGTTAATTTTCCACCTATGGATTGGTCTAATATTTGAACAGAAAGGCTGTGTTTACCATGACAGAGCAGTAAACTATTCAGGACATGCTTACACTTTCTATGAGTGCTTTGAAGAGCAAAGCAGTTACTATTAATCTGAAAATAACCACAAAATGTCAACATCCTACTTCAGATTGTGGTAGACATTTGAGTCATGAGCAGTAGCAAGAATGGAGTGGCAATAAGAAGTCTTACGATTCAAAATGTTTGCACAGAGGTCAATGTGTCCAGCAGCGCAGGAAGCTGAGAGTCCTAGATTGAGCCTTATAGTGGCTGGTGACATGCTGCGATGGATCAAAAGTGTTCCCTAATTAGATAGTTTAAAAATCTATGAGAAACCAAGAACTAGAACACCCAACCTTTTTAATAAAGTAGAACAAAATGAAAAAAACGAAATGCGTTTTCCACCTCTTTTATGGATTTTCCCCTCTTTGCCTGAGTGATGAGGTGATGGTGACATTAACAAGAGGCTGTCCCAGCAGTGTGTCTCACACAGGCTCCTTGGTGACAGTAGTGCTCTGTCCAAACACTGACTGCCGGAGCACAGGGCGTGAGAGGACTATGAGACATTTGGTGTCTATGCTGCAGAGGTAAAGGGTATCTGGGTCCAGGAGAAGCTGCAAAGGTTCCTTCCAGAGAGCTATGTGAGGGAAGGAGAAGCTGAAGACAAACGTGGATGGAGGAAAGCTAGATGACTCTAGGTGCTGGGATGCTCAGAAGGAACAGTAAGGTCCTTGGGCAAGTGACACTTGTAACAGAATCTGAAGCCGGAAGTTACTCAGCCAAGCATAGGCCAGTGTCATTGGAATACCTGCTTTTGCAGCACAGTCTGTCATAACAACATGTGGACACTCCTATTTTTGTAATAAGAATGACTTGAATTTCTATTAAAATCTGTCCTTGGTGCTATCATGGCAAAAGCCATGCAAAACACTGCACTGGCAATGGATTCGTTCACTCTTCCTTCTCTCCTGTTTCCTATTTTCCCTGTCTCAGGAGGAGGACAGGAAACACTGCTAAGGTCTTGTGAATCTAAGGAAGTAGCCTCCGTGATCCCAGGTGGTGCTAAGAAAAACCAAACCAAGCCAAACCATAAATGACTTGAAGTGCCTTGCATTTCTGTAGCATCTGACTCACATTAGGATGCTAACTGATTTCAGGGAGCCTCTAGACATGCAGGCCAATGCTCATTTTCCAGGCCAAAGCATGATCCCTAAATCAAAGTCCAGGGAGACTGCTTCCCACACTAGTCTGGATTATAATTCAAAGACAGGAAAGCCCTGTGATGAATTGATGACATGCTTCCACTAAAGGTTCTTAAAAAATACCCAGTGTCTAATTTGTAAACTTTCTGCCTTTCAGAGAGTATCTTAGATTGTTACCTTAAAGGGAAATCCTTTTTCCTAAAAGCATATATTCCTCAAAGATTACACAGCCAGTGGTCAGTAGAATAGGAGGGGCACAGTATTTGTGCCTCAGCAAGTTGTAAAATAGAATTAGAAAAATTAATGATTTTTGGAAGAAACCCATGCCTGTAGGTTTCTTCCCCACAAATTCTACTTGGATCACTGCAGATAAAACCACTTTACATTTCTTCTTTATTCATGTGTTTGTTTCCAAGAGTAGGGGATGCCTTCCACAATCTGTGCCTTACCACTAGAGACTGACGGTCAGACATGAAACACTTAGACTGTATCAGGAAAAGGGGGATGGAGAAATGGTTCAGGGGTTAACGTACTTGTTGCTTTTGCAGAGGATCCAGGTTTGTTCCTAGCCCTCACATGGTGGCTCACAACTGTTTGGAACTCCAGGCCCAGATCTGACAGCCTCCTTCCGGTTTCTACAGACACTTACTGGTGGTGCACATACATACATGTAAGCAAACAGTCATACACATAAAATAAAAATGAATATGTCTTTTTGAAAAAAGAGGAAAAAGGGTATTTGTAGTTCACAAAACTTACCTATCATGTATACTAAATGCCTTTTAGCCCTTCAATGGAAAAGCAGTACAATTTGTACACGATGACCGTACCTTTTCCTATATCGTAGACATAAAACACATTAAAATCCACTCCATGGATTCCCAGAATTGCTCACTTTTGAACATCTGTAGGTGATGCTATGGAGAAGCAGAGTAACCTCCCTGGGTGCTCAGTGTCTATGGGGCTGGCATTTTGAGAAGTATGGTCTTGGAAACCCAATTAAGGTGAACAATTAAAAATACCTTGCTTTATAAGACGGAAATCAAACCTGGAAGAGAACAGTGGAGGAGGACAGGTGTGACTCTGGTAAACCTGCTGATACATACTTGATTTCTTCCTTGATATAAGATAACACATTGGAAACTCACACTATTTATTAGATGAGTATCCACTCTAACACTCTAAGAGATCTTTATAGCTTCACAGATGGAGGACACAAGGCATTTTAAGGTAACACTCAGCCTAGGTCACATCCTCAATGTGTTAGGGCCTGTTTACTCCCTGTCAAATCCTTGGGAATGCTCATTTCTGCCCGAGCATACTGACTCATTGGTGCTTTGGCAGCCAAGCGCAATCATGTTTCACAGGAACCATGAAAAATACTGTGGAACCACAGAAGCTGTTGGATCAGCCTCCAGGGGATTCCCTGTAGACTTAAGACTAAGGAAAAAAAATCAGACAATTATCTGAGGACAGATGGGGCTTGTAGTATGAAGTACACAGTGTGTGGAGTAGGCTCGATCTGTTCCTTAAAGGCAAGCAAACAAACAAGCTGAGGTTAGTTCAGTCTCCTCTAGGCCAAGAATTTGACAGCAAATGTATGAGATACAGGGTTCCTGCGGGATACCGACTGACGACTGACGAAAAGAGAAAAGCAGAGAAATAAAAGGGCCTCAGTGGCGCTGGTCAGCCATAGGGCGTTTGGAGTTGGGCTGAGACAGGGTGGAGAATAGAGACCAGTAAGTTCTGCTTAAGGGCAGCAATGGCTTCTTTTGTTTTTTTCTAGTATTCTTTTGGTAGAAACTTGACAGCTGAAGAGACCCAGTCAGTGAGCTACCGTGTTAATGTCTCCATGTTTCTCAGGAAGCTGTTAAGTATTCAAGCTCCCCAAATGGGATAGAAGGCAGTGTCTTGAAACAAACAAGGCCACTGAACTGGCTTCCCATGAAACGTGCTTCAACTTTTAAATTTACCACTTCTTGGCAAAGCACTGTCTTGAGGGAGTTTGGTAGACTGCCCATCCCTGAGGAGAAGGGAGGTGTAGAATGGAGAAACTAATAATGAGAGTTTCTAAGAAGGTGTCAATGGCTGACAGGAAAGCAGGGGTGACACAAAATGTGCCTCTTGGTCACATACAGCTGTGTAACTGCCACCAGCATTAAGTACACTTGGGTTAAGTCCATAGGGGAAGAGTTGATGAGGCTTTTGGAGGTACCTTTCTTTAAGTCAATTCTGTACTGCTCATAGCTTCTAGCAGTTGGGATGAATCTTTCTATAGAAAGCAGATGAAGATGTATGTATCCAAGGTTATCTGTCTTTTGTGAGGGCTAAAAATTAATCAATCTTCTACAGCTCTACAGTTTGGGAACAGACTTGTCTCACTTGCACTGAGGATTTCCTTACGCCATGAAAGAGCTGACATGTGGGTAAGTTCCTTGCTTGACCCAGTCCACCCTACTTAGCTGCAGCATCCCTCAAGCTAGCACAGCTCAACTATGAATTGCTGTACTCATGGTCCTCTGATACTCTGCTCACGTATAAAGTCCCCTTAAGGAGGGTTCATAGGAAGAAGAGACAATCCAATTCTAGAACACCATGTCATTCTCTAAGTGGCCCTTTCTAGACTGAGTTCTCCAAGAAAATCCTAGACTTCAAAATTCATAGGCTCTTTGTCCCCGCCCACTGGCCATCACAACCATTTAATTTCATACATGCTTATTTAGCACGGTTACCATTTTGGATTTGATGGTATGTCCATTTTGTGATTCAATAATTAAACTTATTATACAAATAATACATCTATGGAAACATAGGTTTTCTCATCATCTTTTTTTTGATAAGTACAAAGAAAAATGAAAATAAAAATCAAGGAAAATACATACTTCTTGGTAGTGATTTTTAACACAATCTAGACTACTTTGTAAAATGTGATATTTGAGTCAAAAGTATACTTGTGGTTTTTTTTCTCATTTGTCTTGCTATATAATGTCCCCATTTGTTTTTTAAGATTCATTTTTATTTTTAAATTATGTGAATATGTGTATGTCCCTATGTGGGGGCATGTATGAGTGTGTGTGTGTGTGTGTGTGTGTGTGTGTGTGTGTGTGTGTCTGTGCATGTGAGTGTAGGTGCCCCTGGAGGACAGGGAGGATGTCAGATTCCCTAAGATAGAGCTATAGGTAACTGTGGACCACTCGGCATGGACACTAGAATCTAACCTCAGGCCATCTATAAGAACGCTTTGAGCTCCTAACTGCTGAGCCATCTCTGCAGCTTCCTCAACCCAACGGGTTTTATCTTTGACTTTTGAAGGGGGGAAAGGTAAGTACTACAAAATAGAGTTAGGGTGTTAGGAAGCACAGAGCCCCCTGACCCCAACACGCAATAATACGGTCTACTTCCTGACAGCTTGCAGGCTCTGCTGTGGACCAAGGGAGAGACAGCATTGCTTGTGTTGACTCATGTGCATCTTAGAGACCTGAGGTAGCATCAACACCACGGAAAACCCTCGGTTCCTACTCAACCCACCCACAGGATCCATAAAGATCTAGGCTTATGCAGATCTCACAGAATGCTGTGCTATGGGCAAAATTTCATTTCTCTTTTGTACTTCAATACTGACAAGGGCGCCATGGAGTAAGGATGTCTGCATGTGGAATTTGCCTTGTGGGTTAAGACTCTCGCCCTTCCTCACAGTGACAACAATGAAAAACAACACTAAAAAGCCATAGGAAAGGAAAAGTGAGTCAAGCCATTCTAACCCTGCTAAGTTCCATGTTTGATTGTCTCTTTTGTGCCACCCCTTCATTTTGAGGAAAACAAACCACGTGACCATTCTCTTTCCTTTGAACCACTGAAAGACAGTTAGCACCTATATGAAAATGGCATCAGTGACTTATGAGATGCCAGCGACTCTTGCTTTACAAGGTTTGCACTATGTCAGGCTGTGGTGTGGCTTTCCTTAGCTTGAGTCTATTAGCAGAGTGTCCCTGAGTGGGGGGCTGATGACTGGTGGGCAGATTCTGGGAAGACACTTAGGGTATCTGGCAAGTTCAAAGGTTCTTGAAAGTTGCTGAGGCAAGAGGCAGGCCCCACATGGCAGCCAGAGGTAGCCAGATCAGCAAAAGCTACAGGCTTCTGAGCAACTCTAGACTGTCTCCACCAATACGAAAGCATGGTCTTTTATTACTTCAAGGCTTAAAAACCACAGTCTTCAATACAATCGCCAGTTCATGCTCGGGCCTCTTTCTTGTTCTCTCACAGGGAAGGTCAAACATTGGTGGCTTAGGGGTAAAGATGGAGGGAGAAGGGACAAGGTAGCTTTTCTCTGTGATTTAAGGGTCAGAGCTAGAAAATACCACCTGGTCCTGACAGTCCAGTCACAGGTTAATATTAACGTAAGTGTTCTGCTTTCATGGTACTGTGAAACCTCTTTTCTGCTCACACTTTTTTTTTTTTTTTATTTTGGACAGCAAATGCCCCTGGCTAACTTCCTTCACATGGTCATGTATCAAGGTCATGATAAAAGAGGACAGTGGCATTTGTTCTCCTGTCTGGGAACTGCTGGGGGTGGTGGGAAAGACCAGGATACAAGTTGTAGAATATAGTGTAGACCTCATCTGCATATCCGCATAGCGTTCATTTGCTGTCCACAATAGATTTGAAGCCATGCAACTCCTCACTTAAGTGAGTCCTCTTGACCCAAGTCTGTCCTCGCCTTGTTTCTACTAGAAGTTGGTACAGAATCCCTACTCGTCAGGAAGCCATATTAACTGAATGGGCCTATCTCAATAGCTGATGTTCACTTTCATCGTCTAACTTCTTCTCCAGAGTAAGGTTTATGGTTATTATTCCCTCTCCACCCACGTGGAATTTCAATCCTTGCCTTTTCATTATACCATCATCACTACCACCACCATCATCAATCACCCTCCTCTTCCTCTTCATCATCCTCCTCCTCCACCTCCTCCTCTTCCTTCTCCTCCTCCTCCTCCTTCTCCTCCTCCTCCTCTTCCTCCTCTTCCCCCTCTTCCAAAATCATTTCTCTAGTCTGGATGATAGGCACGCAGCATTAAACCTCTTCAAAAAACAGTTCTGGTGAGTTTCAATATTTTTGGTGGAAATGTCATAGGATCTTGGTACAACAGGATAAAAATTAAGCTCAATACAAAAAAAAATGTAGTGTGTGAGGAACAAGGCCTGAGTTCTCTCAGGGGCATCACCATAAAAGATTCACCTCTTTTCCCACGACAAGGTTATACACTAGAAAGCTTAGAATTTCTGCTTTAAATAAAATGTGAAAAAATGGTCTATTTTTCTGATCTTATTATAGGGTGGACTTTGGACTTCTGTAAGAAACAATTAAATATTCCTTTAGTGTTCCCGTACATAGCTTTGCATTGTTTCCATGGATTGACAAGAGACTTCTCAGAGAAGGCACAGGGCACGTTCTGCAGCTGACCTCAGAAGGAGATGAACAAATGTCCCTATATCTTTCAGGGACTCCCCACGGCACTCATGTCCGCAGGAGCACCAGGCACCACCTCTCATGCTGCCACTTCCTTTGGTTTTCATCTTAGTTGGTGGCCACGCTGGCTTCCTTCTGACGCAGTCGTTCTTTCTGTCATTTAAAGAAAAAGCAGATCCATTATCTTTGATAACTTCCTTAAATTCTCATCTGAAATGCTGAGTATAACTGTACTAAATACCTTAGAAATTGAAGTATTCCTACTGTGTTTTCCTGTGGAATCCCCAGTTACCTGATTCTATCAACCTGCCACACTGCCTTCCCTGAGTTTCCTCATAATAAACCTAAATTAAGGGTGATCTAAATTAAGAGGGCCATTGCCCTCTTTTTCTTGAAGAGAGTAAAGCCAAGTGGCCTTACTGAGGTCTGAGGACAATGCTGAGACTTAAACTAGGCTGTCTCCTTCCCAATAACACTAGGTTCCTAATCATGTACCAATTCTGACTAATGCTAATTTTCAACCGGACAAATCTGGAAATCACATGGGAGACAAGCCTACTCGGGCATCTGCGAGGGGTTACTTAACCTCCGGTCATACCTGTGGCAGATTATCTTGTTAGGATAACTGCAATAGGAAGACCTGTCCACCATGGGTGGCACTATTCCCTAGGGTGGGCTCCTGGACTGTGTAAGAGGGAGACAGTGAGCTGAGCGCTAGAATTCATTGCCGTTTGCTTCTTGACTATAGGTGAAATGTGATCAGACGCCCCCACGATCTTGCTTTGCAACTTCAAACTGTGAGCCTCTCTTCCTCTGCGTTGCTTTTGCCAGGGTATTTTATCGCAGTGATAGGAGAGATAACTAAGACAGTCTGTGGACAATCACTGTGACCTCTGCTTTAACACTGGACCCTGGATGACAGCGTTCTCAAGAATAAGAAGACATAGGAGGCTGGCTGGTTTCTAGTGCAGGGAGGAAAGGTGAGGAGAGCCCCACCCCCATCAGGTCAGGATTTTTGTCATCTGTTTGCCAGGTGACATTAGGCAGACTGTGCATTTTTGCATCTTTTCTCTCTTAACAACTCCTTGGGGACATCCTGCCTCCGACTTTAATGGGATGAGTGATGGTGATGGCTCAGGAACCTTTCAGGAGGAAAGTATGTGGAGATAAGAGGGAGAGACATGGCGGTGCTTAGGAAATGGCAAGAGACACAGTTTGCTTTATCACATGTGACCTCTGTTGGGTTTGCAGTGGAAACACACGGGACCATGTTTTGCTCCTTCATGACTAGTTTTGTTTTTAAGCCACATGATATAAAGATGGGAGAGAGGATACCAATACCCCATTTCCTCCCTGCATTTTTGTCCTTTAAATTCACAGACTCTTGGGAGTGTACCCCAGCTATAATGAAAAATCGAGACATTACAGTGAAAAATGTGGCTCACCAGACTAGCAGTGGGATTGATTTTCTTTGTCTCCACTTTCTTCTCTGATGTCAGTTTGCTGACGGATGCCTCAGCCATTTTCAATCTGAAACAGAAGTGGTGGTGGGGGAATGAAAGGACAGGAAGAGGAGAAGAGGAAAAGGGAAGGGGCTGAGTTGAAATCCCAATGCAGAGCTCAGTGGTCAGTATTCTGAATACACAGTCTTAGGGATACATGCTGAGAAATCCTGCCACAGTGACACTTATCCAGTGAATATCCATGAACCCCGAAGGGGAAGCCCACAACAACAGCTAACATATAAACCTGTAGGGTACGGTATCATGCAGACTCCTGCATGCAACTGTTATACCCTGGTAAGGATTTGCATATCTGAACATATCAAAACAAAGAAAAGGCGCACTGTAAATATTAACATACCATTCCCCCTCTCTATCCTTTTTATGTGGTCTGTTGTTGTTACATTATCTGAATTATAATGGTAGCCAGGGGGCTTTTTCTAGCGTTCTGCTATTTCCTTCAAACTCTAGCTTCTATTGCTTCTCTGCTTAACCACAGCTCAGTTTTCCCTGGAGAGCCCACTGAGATGACCAAGGGCAGGCTTTGTGGAGAGCAGAGAAGTTTGGGATAAAGAGAATTCTGTGAGAACAGGGCACTGTTCAGTTCCCTCGGGTCTATTATCTACACAGGGGAGCTGCTGAGTCAGTATCAGAAAATTAAAACTTCGAGAGAGCATGTGAACACTATAAGTATCAAATTCATAAATTCACTGCACTGAAGTGAAAAGACAACCTAAGAAAGGGAAAGAAAAATGGTGACTCACCATATATGTGATGAGAAACTTTTGTCCAGAATATATTCATAAATACATACATACGTATACATATATATGAATATGCATATGAATACTTACAACTCAAATAAGATCAATTATGGTGCCTACCACAATTAATAAATATATTAATATATTTAATATAAACACATATATTTACACAACAATCTCCCTACTTAAAGCTCAAGGAACATCAAGGAGGAGGGGCCAGAAGATTGTAAAAGCCAGAGGAACCAGACATCTGCTAATGAGATAGCTCTTTAAAAAACAAAGGGACAGGTCGCCACAGGTCTCCGGAGCTCTGGGTCCAGGCGAGCCGAGTCAAGCCGGGCCAGGACCAAGCGGAGAGATCCGAGGGCACGGGAGAGCCGAACGCTGAGCCATGGTGCACCAGACCGGCATCCACGCCACTGAAGAGCTAAAGGAATTCTTTGCCAAGGCCCGGGCTGGCTCCATCCGACTTATCAAAGTCATCATTGAGGACGAGCAGCTCGTGCTGGGTACCTCGCAGGAGTCAGTGGGACACTGGGACCAGGACTACGACAAGGTCATGCTGCCGTTGCTAGATACCCAAGAGCCCCGCTACCTCTTTTTCCGACTTGATTCGCAGAGTGCTCAGGGTTTCGAGTGGCTTTTCCTGGCCTGGTCACCTGACAATTCGCCTGTGCGGCTGAAGATGCTGTATGCAGCCACATGAGCCACAGTTAAGGAGTTTGGAGGTGGCCACATCAAGGATGAGCAGCTCTTCGGGACAGTAAAGGATGACCTCTCCTTGGCTGGGTACCAGAAGCACCTGTCATCTTGTGCTGCACCTGCCCCACTGACTTTGGCTGAGCGAGAGCTCCAGCAGATCCGAATCAATGAGGTGAAGACTGAGATCAGCGTGGAAAGTAAGCACCAGACCCTGCAGGGCCTGGCCTTCCCCCTGCAGCCTGAGGCCCAGTGGGCACTTCAGCAACTCAAGCAGAAGACGGTCAACTATATCCAGCTGAAGCTGGACCTGTAACGGGAGACCAGCGAGCTGGTACACACAGAACCCACAAATGTGGCCCAGCTGCCCTCACGGGTACCCCGAGATGCTGCCCGTTACCACTTCTTCCTGTACAAGCATACCCATGAGGGTGACTCCCTTGAATCTGTGGTGTTCATCTACTCCATGCCGGGGTACAAGTGCAGCATTAAGGAGCGCATGCTCTATTCCAGCTGCAAGAGCTGCCTCCTTGACTCTGTAGAGCAAGACTTCCAGCTGGAGATCGCTAAGAAGGTTGAGATCGGTGATGGGGCGGAGCTGACCGCTGAGTTCCTCTATGATGAAGTGCATCCCAAGCAGCACGCCTTCAAGCAGGCATTCGCCAAGCCCAAAGACCCTGGAGGCAAGCGGGGCCACAAGCGCCTTATCCGTGGCCCCGGGGAGAATGCGGAAGACAGCTAGGTGTCTGGCCTGGGAACAGGGCCGGGCATATGGACTGCAGGATTGCCACCTGCCACCCCTGCACTTCCTTCCTCCCCAGCCTGGGCTCCAAGGAATCACTTCCTATGGGACAGGAGGACAGGTGGCTGAGCACATTTGCTACTTCTGAGGGCCTCTGGACCAGCACTTCGTGACCTTGCCCTGTCACTGTTCCTGACTCTCATCTGTGTGGACAGGGTGGCTGGGGAACTCCATCCTGGCGCAAACCTAGCCTCCATATGATTTCATGCTATGGTTCCAGCCCAGTCCAAAAGCCGTTGGCTACAGAGGGTGGGGACGGTTGGCAGGGGCCAGATGTCACAGGAAGGGTTGGTTGAATGCTGTATTTTGTAAAGAATAAAATATTTTTAAATAAAAAAAAAAAACCAACCAAACAAACATGGGGATACATGGGGGAGTAGTAAGTGAATAAGAGCAAGATATTTTGTTTTAAATCTTCAAAGTTAATAAAGATCCTATTTTCTTTTTTTTTTAAAAAGAATTATTCTCTCCACACAATGTAAAGACTCTAACAAACATTTCTTCAAAAAATGACATACAAGTAGTCAAGAGGTATGTGAAAAGAACTATAATGTCATTAATAGACTCAACACATGTAACAGTATCCAAAAGAGACTGGAAAGTCACTAAATTTTTGAGAGAGCTGATTGCCACAAAAACAGGTGATGAAATGGGGCTGAGTAAGATATTAAGTAGAATTCCATTTTCCACATACAACACTAATAGTGTTCACTTCTTTAAACTCTTAGGGTCCAGGCAACTCTGGGTCAGTGGTTCCCATGCTTCCTTATGCTGGGATTCTAATGCAGTTCTTCTGTTGTGGTGATCCCTAACATTATTTTTGTTGCTACTTTGTAACTATAATTTTTCTAGTGTTATGAATCATAATATGTTGATATCTGTAGTTTCTGATGGTCTAAGGAGAACAACCCCTGTGAAAGGGTCATTAACCCCTAAAGCGGTTACAGCCCACATGTTGAGAACTACTGTCCTAGGTGATAAGAACTTTGTTTTCAACTTTTAATATTTCCCAACATTCTAAAACACATTAATACTTTAAAGATCCACCAACTCATAGACATTTAAAGTTCAGCATTTTATTCCTTCAGAGTTTCAAATAAAAAAAAATCTGTCCTATCATAATAATTGTGTACTTGTCATCACCTACAAATGGCCTAGTGGCTTGATTCTTAGAGGGCTTGACACAACTGTTTAGAACACGCTTTCACTAATCCAGTCTTCCTGGCCACATGTAGAATATATCCGCATTTCAGCATGCTGACTGGTGCGTCAGAAAACTTAACAAAAGTGAAACAAAGAGAAGGAATATTTTATAGAAGCCAAGAAGAAATATTGTGATATTGTGATAGGTCCGAGTGCCTACAAAAGGTTCCCATTCGAGGCAACAACTGTCACTATGTCCAGCCAAGAACAGAATGTATTAAGTGGATCAAATCCAGGTCAGACTGCACGAAATGGAGAGCGATCATTAGGAGAAGTTTTCCAACTCAGATGATAGAGATGGAAATGAACCCTCAGCTTGTGGAGTTTTGTTTGTTCGCTTGTTTGTTTTACAGCTAGGATTCTGTTCAAAGAACAAGTATCATCTATCCCAGGGTCCCTACCTTGAAGGGAATATTTTAGGCTAATCTTTTGCTTTAATCATTCCTTTCTACCTCTCAGGTCTGGTCCCTGCTTTCAGAGTTGGCTTTCCACCTGCCTTCAGCTTAGCATCACCCGCCCACTTCCTCCCACTTCGGTGGCCCTTGACCACTCTTTGGGTCATCTGGACATCTGATAATTGGGAGCCAGGGAAGTCGTTATGTAGGTTAAAAAATCACAAGAGGCTGGGAACTAACCCACAATCCTGCCCCACCACAACAATCTACTAGGGGCAGTTACATAAGTGAATACTTAGATGGATTGAGTGGATTCTTGTTTCTCTTATGGCAACTGCTTTTAAGGTTCATACAATATTACTGTGTTGTGACCATTGTTCAACTACTTCCCTATCACACCAGAGTGGAGCTTTTCCAAAGTGGGAGACACATCAAGTACAGTAGGACCAATTCAGTTTGTGGCATGTCCCAGCACTTGTGTTGCATCTTCCTCGGGAGGTCAGCCACAGACCTTTGCTCTCTGACAACGTCCTTGTACTGTTTGGTCTCCGAGCACTCAGTTCACTTTGCCCACTTTTATTACCAGCCTAGGCTCTGAAAGTTTCAGCGTTTTGGCAAGGAGACTTCAAGACTGCTGTGGGAGACAGGACAAGAGGGGATGAGAGCCCAGATCACTGAAGTATTAAAATAACCTTGCTCCTTTCAAGCCAGATTAAGGTGGCTCCAGTTTGTACTGCACGACTCTAAGAATATGGCTTCCTTTCTCCAACACTTTCAAATGATCCCCAGTCAGCGAGAGCCAGAGAATAAATAGTTCAGCCTTGGGGTTGTAGGCTGTGCTGTGGATGCTCAACTCTGTTACTGTAATATCATAGTAACACATGCGGGGAAGAAGGGGGTCGGGCAGTGCTATGTCCTAATAATCCTCTTTAGTCACAAATGCTGAAGTAAGTCAGATTTGGCTCACAGGCTCTAATCTACCAATCTTTGAACTACAGTATATGATACACAGTCTTATCTTAGCAGTCTAATTACCTCCCTCAGTTCTAGATTTAATTTGCAGTTACTGTTTTAGATCCAGACTGGTTTCCGTAAGAACATTAGGTTAGTTCAGTTTAGATCAATGTTCTTGGATAAGTCACTTAATTCCTCTCGCCACCACTTCCTCACCCGTCAAAAAGTGGGTATGACAGTCAACCAAGTAACACTGTTGGTGTGAAAACTAAAGAAAGGTTGACACATGGTTACCTTCATCAGTTCTGTGTACCTGGGAACCTCTGTATTTCAATACCTATACACTGTCTGCCCAAGTCCGTTCTTAGCAAATGTGGGTTGAATGTCTTTCTATTTTAATCCGTTTAAAAGTTTGGTAAAGACTTATTAATAGATTTACTTTCTGCATTGACTCTCTCAAGGGGGAGAACATCCAAATGTTTAGAAGTCCAGTTCTAACTACTGATTAGCCCCATGAGTCCTAAATGTATAAGAGGAAAGGTACCGCAGGCCATCTAATATGTGCTAAGTATTTATACATGCCAACTTACATATGCATACCACGATCCCTGAAGGTATACATAGTATTTACCCACAAGGAGTGATGTTAGAGGAGTTATATAACTCTGTTCCAGGTCAGGGGTTTTCTATCTCACCCAGGAGGTAAAGACATTCTTTTCTTTTTGCATTTAACTGGAAATAGGCTGGCTAGACAATTCCTAGGCATATAGATGTTTCACCTCCTCCTTGATTCAATTGTTTAGGACCTTGTTTTTGTTTCTGGCTGAGATGTGGATTCTATTTTTTTGTTTCTGGTCTAAACATTTACTTTAGAATATCACACTTAGTTGCTCATGATTGCTGGCAGTTGAAAGAACCTAGATTTCACCTTAAGGGTTATATGCTGAGCCCTCCAAATGTAATTTTAGATATGGGGAAAGCATTCCAACATGAGTACGTTTGAGAAAAAAAGCTGTAACTTCAGCACATAAATGCTTTAGCAAAACGTCTGGAAATCCTCCTATTCTTCCTCCTTCCTCTCTGTAATGCATATGCTCCCTCAGGAGTCACTGCTCTGGCAAACTGCAATAGCTGCCAACATGTACTGAGGAAAAACATACATACAAGAAGGATGTGTGTCTGATGCGCCAGCCTAGGGAAATACTCACAACCCTGGTTTCACACTGGAGCCACTAGGTAATGAGTTAGAATATAGGCGTTGAACATGAACGATACCCATTTGAACATTGAACATGGTGACACGTTAGACAGAGAAGACCAGTGACCGCATTTTGATAATATCTTTTTAGGATTCTCTGAAGCAGATATGGAATTGCCATTATGTCAAGAAAGATAAAATGGTTCAGTGGGCTTTGAGGATGTTATAGATGTCCCTCTTGGTCCTGCATCCATCTTGTACTAGGCTAGATGTTAGACAGCTCTGTTCGCTCAGCCCTATGGCATTGGTTCAAGTCTTAGGACATCTCTCAGGTATCCACAGAGTACTCTCTCCAGTTTGCTGAATCAAGTTGTTTCTTCATGGTTGGAGGAAACGGAGCTAGTGTCTAGGCACAGTTCTCAATAAGTGACCTTCCGCTACTCCCTGAGACCTTCGAGGGCTGTGGGAACAGCTACCATTTTATTTTTCTTGACAGAATTCACTCGCTAGGAATTTCTGAGTTCTTAACAGTAGAACCACACATAGCACATGATTGATAGTCATGAAAGTCAAGGAGATAACTGAGGTTACTCTGCACCGTCATAAAGAAAGAAAGGACTCCTCAGTGGAAAAGAAAACTTCCTCACTACGGCAGCTGATGTGGACATGTCTCAGACGATTGGTTTCTGTGTTACTTACAAAGGGAAATTGGAAAAAGTCATGGAGGAGAGTATGAAACAAAATATGACTCCAACCCATTTGTCACTGGCAGGTCAGTGGGGCCACACAGACGCACACACGTTTTTAGCTCTATTCTTTTCTTGGAGTCTGACCCTCACCCCTGACGACTATTTTCCTCCCTCTACTCTCACGGCGCCCACGTTCATCTCAATACCCTTCACAAGACAGAGTAGCAGGAACGTAATGTAGACTCTTGGCTTAGATGACTTGACTACTTACATATCAGTATTTCTCCCTTAAAAGTTATCCCATGATGAATTAACCTATAATTTCTACTTCCTGAGATGTGACAGTTCCCGTATTCTGTGCCTAAGTAAGATATCTACTTACAACCCAAGATGTCCTCGCACGTCCTGCATTTCAACAGCTACACAAATCAGCCACTTCATAGCTCTCAAGGGTTATCACTTATAGTACCCAAACACACTTTGACTTGGGGTGATTAATTGCAGAACAAAGACTGCTTCCGTTGGCAGAGCTTCTCGTCCAGGCCACAGGGGAGTGGAAGTGGCGTGAGGCTAGACATGCCCTGGAATGCACGATCAGTTAAAACCAATCACTCTGCAGTTGGTAGACATAACACCCTAGTCGACCCAGAGATGTAGGTGCAGAGTGAAAGGCACCAGCGCCGTATTTCCTCTCCTGGGAGAGGCACTGGGAGGTGGCTTGGAAATGAAGGAGGCTGTGTCAAGTCTACAGATCACATGGAAAGGGGCAGGCAGCCTCTGCAGACAATCCTGATTCTGATACTGAACACAGGGCATGTGCTTGCAGATACTGCCGACCCCACCTTTCGGTTTTGAAACCTCTACCACCTACTGAGTCTCACCAAAGGCTAGAACTGACACAGACTGTGTGTGCAGTGGCTGAAATGATTATATGTATAAAAAAAGGTGATGAGATTGTTCAGAGCAGAGAGCCTCCTTGGCACCCCTCAAATCAATTCAGCACGTGGGTAGCCCCGTGCTGAATGCCTGCCCATGGTGAGAAGAGTCAGGAGTCCTATACATAAGTGCGTTAGAAACCTTCTGGCTGAATGAAGACTGACTTTAGGTTTCCATCCGTCTCTGCCAAGCTAGAGAAACAGAGTGTGGACAGACACTTCTCTAAGGTCTTGCCTTGAGCATCAAAGGAGTTTGAGATTTGGAATAGCAGTGGATCTCAAGGATTTTCACTGCCTTCTTTTAGTTTTTCTTACTTAGAAAAAACAAAGAAACAAACAAAAATCAACCAAAAAAGCAAAAACAAACTGAAAGTGATGAACTTGAAGGACAGAGGTGGGGATCATTTGACCCTAGCAGTTGGTCTTTCTTGTTCTGGTTATGCCTGTTCCTTTGACACACTTATTAAGATTGTAGATCTTTGGACAAAAATGATCTACAAGGGATTATTTGAGGTATTCTACCAAGAAAATGAAAATACTTAACATGTCTCACATATCGGCCACAGACAGAAAACCTTACAGTCAGTTTTGGCCAAATAAACAGAGCAGCCGTGTGTGCGCTCAGCATTAATTGAGCATCTGCTGTAGGTAAGGAATAGAAGGCGCTACAGAGAAAATAAAAACCATACAGGCTGTGCATTTAAATATGTGGGCATACAATTGATTTAAGAAATAGAATTATTAATTACAAAATGAATGAAAATAAATCATGAAGTGCTCAAGTTGATAGCATAGTGAAATCCCCAGAATTTTGCAGGAAAGACAGCTCAAGAGACTGGACAGAACTTCATGAAGGAGAGTGGTCTGAAATCACTACATTAAATTTTTCGAGAACAGTTTCATTCCTGTTCACTGCCTGAGACAATAATGGGTATTTAAGCATATGTTTAAGTTACTGTCATGATAGATATTTTTAAAAGTATGTTTATGTACTCAAACTTAAATGAGAATATGAAAAAACACGGCAAGGTGGGGTGTGCTGAACAAATAGAGGAGGTAGTAATCATCCTGATCACTGTAATCCCCGTCAGTCTTCTAAAACGTCTGTTGACTACACACCTTTGCAATGCAACCCCTCATACGTCTTCACTCCCTCCCTTTGTTTTCTACAGGAAACACCCTGCGGACACATTTTATTCTTTGTAGAAACAAAGTCATTCCCTAGCACACTTCCTTGTCTTCATCCATAGCAAAAATAAACAGCTGCTCCCTCCAGAGGGGTGACAGCAGTCCGGGGGGGCCCAGCGGAGATGAAGAACTTCCTGGAAGGTCTTAGTCCTGGTTCCCAGAGTCCGCTGTCACCCTCCCCTTCAGACTCTTCCTCAGACTCAGGCGCGCTCTCGGGCAGGTCATTGTCCATCTGCTGGAATCTTCCCAACTGGGCATCCCACATGTATTTGATGGTCACTTTTTCCAGCCATCTCATACCCAAATAGCTTCAGGACACAGGCTACTCTGGGGTCAGCACGTCACCCTCCTTGCATACTTCACAGTCAAATAGCAGGGTCATCACACCTTTTTTGAGGGTTGTGGGCAGACCCAGCTGCCTTGGCTGTGGCTCCATGGAATGAGGGAACCGCTTCGGTGGCCCTGGATCCAGGCTCACAGCTAACGTTGCTTTGTTTCTAGCTCAAGCAAAATCCATTTCTGTATACTTTGTGAACCACTCATTCACCTCTTCCTCATGTGGTTGGTAAAAAGGGACCCAACTTCACCTCTCAACTTCTTGCTGACCTGATGGATTTGTCTTTGTCAGATGGGTTTCGATCCAAGGCCACTATCATCATCTTGTTTTTGCCAAAGAATATTCAGTTGTGCTTCCAGGCATTGTGGATGTCCTCCAGCTTGCTGTTCCTCAGGTTGGCCACAGAGAAGATGAAGAGGTACTTGTAGGCGCCCACACATCTCCAAAGATGTTCTATCAGGTTCTGCTTCAGTCCCAAGGCTTTCTTGGCAGTTTTTGTTAAGGAAAATCTCTTGTTTCACTCGGATTTAGGCATCGCACTCCACTCCCTCCTTTTTTTATTGGATATTTTATGTATTTATATTTTGAAGAACAGAGTTCTTCTGTTTTGTCAGTATGTAGTTTTTACCACATGTTTCAGAAGGTCAGGGTTTGAGGAGACCTTCAAGATGACCTAAGACTTGTCATTTCCATATTTAGCTAAATAGCAACTTCTGGGGAGGTGTTCCCAAATGTTCATGTCTCATATTTAAGTCATGACATTGATCAACCCTTACTCAAGCACAGAGCATAGTCTGGAAACTGTTCCTAAGACCACAGGCTTCGAGCACCTATCCCATTGGATCCTGACTCAGTAAATGGGCTCTCATTTCCACAATGCTTTCTGTTGATCCCAAGGGTCTCCCTAATTAGGGAGCCACTGATCTCGAATATCCCCCACTGGCCTCTGTTCCCACTTCAGGTCTACTGAAGGTGGCCTTTTTGATAGGTTAGTGATGCTCCCAAAGCCAAAGGCCTCCCTAGTCCCACATTTTCCTGAGATCATTTTCTTCTCCACAATCACAAGGAATCTTTACTGCCCATTTAACAACATTTGACTGTACTGAGACCCTTTCCATGCAGATAAATAGGTGCTGGGCTCTGTGCCAGGTAATCTACTCCACAGGCACACGAGAGAACAGGGCTCCATCAGGAGGTCAGGGGAGAAGATAATCAACTAAACTATCAAAGCAATATGGATTAAATGCTAAATCATTAAATACCATGGGTATTCCTGGTTGTCAGCTTGACTGGAATTAACCAAAACCCAGGCTCTGGTATACACCTGGTCACCTCTTCACTGGCATTAGAGCCTATCTCTTTGGAATTCCATCTTATGTTAAAAGGCTTCTGAGACAAGTAGCCTCATGGGCTAAACAATACTGGAATTTTGGATTTTCCATCTGGAGACAGCCACCTACTGTTGGAATAGTAGGGCTATAACCTGAAAGCCACTCTAGTAAATTCCGGTTTTTGTATGTATGTATGTATGCATGCATGCGCACATTTTGTGTGTGTGTGTGTGTGTGTGTGTGTGTGTGTGTGTGTCTCCTATCAGTTCTGTTTCTCTAAAGAACCCTGACTAATACAGATGTTAACAACAACAGCAACAACAACAACAACAACAACAACAACAACAAAACATGCAGTTACAGACCAGTGGGAAAAAGCAATTCTACTTAAAAAAACATTACAAAAAAGTCTTAAAAGACCTGGTTTTGAAGGATAACTGTTTTGGTCAGCAGGACGTAGCTGAGAACCATGAGGAATTAGAAGGCAAGAAAGTCCAAGTGTGAGAAACAGCGGAGGTCACTACAGTAGGTTCGGGGGACGGGGAGGTCTAGAGAAGTGGCTGTACAGTGAGTATAGATTAAGTTCTAGGTTTTTACTCCTCAGTCTTCTAGTTCTTAGAGAAACTGTGGTGCTGGCATTTCACTAACGCCCCTATGTTCATTTAAAAATAGAAATAAATCTTCCTTTGCAGGGTTTTGGGGACCCACAAAGTTAACAGACCAACCACAGCTAAGCTTCCCTCCCGGTACTCAATCAGCACTGGGAAAGAGGGCATGTTCAAAGTTATGTGAATTGAACGCTAAGATGCCCGGGCGAACGGAGCAACCTCGTGGCGAGAGAACAATGAGCATGATGAACTTCTAATGTGGGCCAGAGCTTTGCAGATCTGAGGTGAAGGTGGAGCTTCACAGATCTGAGGTGAAGACCAGTAACCACAGGGCAGGCAAAACCGGGAAGGATCAGAAAGATGGAGAAACTGTCTTGGAGTTCTGATAATAAAGCGGATTTCCAGCTTGCTTGGCAGTGCCAAGATAAGGATACTGTTGTACTGAAAACTGTGCAAACTCTGAAAGGTGGGCCTCAGTTGAGAAGGAACGATCTCTGGTTGGGGACCTAGTGATTTGCAGAGGAAGGCTGGGCATCCTCTTGATGATGCAGTAGGAGAGTCAGGCCTAAGCCTGAGAAAATATGTCCGTTCCGGGTGGGAAGATTTAGGAAGCCAAGGCAGAAGTGACGGGCAAAACTGTGTATTTCAGGGGATGGCACAGGATGGAGGAAGCACAAAGAGAAAGACACAGAGACCTGAAACTGGGGAAGCTTCATGCTTAAGGATGGGAGGTAAGCGAGACCCAACATACAGCATACGATGAGGACAGACAGGCAGTTTTTTGAAGATAAAGGAGTGCTATTGTCTAAAAGAAGCAAAGATGGAGTTAACCATCGACTCCACAAGTGGGAAACGCGGCTGAGTCTGCCAATGGTTTTATCATACAGTTTTCCCGACATAACAGGTAACAAATCTCATAACACTTTAGCTGGGCGCAGGGCTCTTGGTCTCCCTTGTGATTGTCCATGAGACTCGGTTCAACCCAGTGGGTGAAGAATGAAACAGGTGTACGCACCTTTCATCTCACTAAAAGACAAGCCCCTCCCCCACCACACCTCCTGGCAGGAATTAGTACTGGCAAAGGCGGACACAGCATGAGCCATCCTGAATTTTGTGAGTAAGGACCACCCAGTAAGGATTTCAGCTACAAAAGGAAGGAAACCACGTCCTCAACAGCGAAACTCCTTATATCCAGGTTGTTATTCAAGTGGAATATTAATTTCTCTTTAAGTATCAGTTATTTTTCAGTCTTTGCTTTGGGGGTGAGACTTTATTTTTATTAAGATAAAAAAGTAGTATTGGTAAAGAAATGAAAAATAAACTCTCAAAATTAGAAAGGAAAGGAGAAGAAATGGACTGACAGTATCCAGAAGGAAGAAGCCAGATTATAATGGAAAAAAAAAATCAGTGATAGGGACTGGAGAGATGGCTCAGCAGTTAAGAGCACTTCCGGGGGTCACAGGTTTAGCTCAATCTTGCCACAAGGGATGTTCCTAATCCCCTGTAACTGCAGCATCTGGGGATCCAATGCTTTCTTCCATGGACACTGCATGCGGATGCATGTGTGCACTTGCACACAAGTACACATGCTTAAACCTCCAGTCTTAGACCCCTTGTCGTGTATTAGTCTATCCTGTGTGCATGGCAAACTCATCCTTTCAGATGTGAGCCTCAGCCTTTAATGGCTGAGCCATCTATCCAACCCATGTGACATATTTTTAATTTAAAATTTAAGGATTAAGTTTATTACAGGTGAGATAAGAAGATTTTTCTTTTTTTTTTGTTTTTTTTTCTTTTCTTGTTTATGACAATCTTGTGTTTCAATTAGGTTCACAAGAGCACTTACTGTGTGTGTACCTACACAGAACTGTTTTCAACTGTGACAGGGAAATTCAAACTAGTATTTTAAAAAGATTTCGTCAAACGCTGAAGCATTTTCCTGGCCAGGTGTATACAACCCTGCATAATGGAAGGCTAGGGAAAAGGAAGTTGACTTCTTAGAAGTGACCGGAATGATTTTGTACTTATGTCAGTATGAATGCAAAAAAATTAAATAAATAAAATTTATTTTGTTTAGCTCAACTTCTTTCAGGGAAAACTTTTCCATATAAAAATATGGATTTTTTTTTTTTTTTGCAGTACTCACAGTAGTGCACTATATAGTCAATGGGTCATGAGTGAGTGGAGGGGTGACCCTGTTCAGTCCTTTGTCCTAGAGCAACATAACCAGTAGGGATCTCTGGGAACAGTCTTTGGGATCACAGAACCCAGCCTGGATCTATCTGTTGTCAAGGCTGTGGCAGTTGCATAACTAACCATAATAGCTTCAAGGGATATACTCAAAACAAAACCCTGTTGGTCTTGAGCTGGAGCTAAGAAAACAGGGTAAGTAGCTCTCCATTCTCCCATGGTGTAAACTATCGCTATGCATATAATGAAATATCTTATCTGCATTTGCCCATAACATTTACGAAATGTCTTGTTCACTCCTCACTGGCCCATTATGGGCTTTTTAAATGGTACTTTTAAAGTTTGCCTTGGCTTGGGGTGAAGCATTTGCGTGGACATTATTCCTGGAGTCCTGGGTCCCTGGGGTCATATTCACCTTCTGCTAATTCATAGCTCACTGTGTGGTTTGTGTGCATGGGTGGGCATGTGTGGGGAACGCCTGGAGAGATCCTAACTGGTGAAATGTTTTAGGAAGCAAGGATCCATGGAAAACACAAGCAATTAAAAAATGCAGAAAATCTTAGGCTATCTTCTTGCAGTTGTTATGCATGTGATTGGATAATATTTGGATTTAATAGGTGGAAAAGGGATGGACTCAAAGTCCATGAAGTGTTTGAACATTAAGAGATTCAGATGCGGAAAGTATATGAAGAGGTAAAAACAGTGCAAGGCTGTCAGTGAGCGTGAAATATAGTCTTGGTGAACTGTGGCATTCCGCTAAGCACAATGCTGCAGAAACACTTTTGTGCGTACATCCTTGATTTAAAAATTAGCCCTTCAAGATGAATATGAGAATTTTGTAAATAACCACAAAAATGGGAGAGTGAGATTGTGTATGTCTCTCAAAGCCTGGATGGCAGTGACAACTCCTCTTGCCCCAAGTCTTGTCCCAATCATGTATCAGATGTTTGGTTTGAAACAATTTCAGTATTTTCCTTAATAGGCTCAAGCAAAAGTGAGGACTGTTTTCTCAAAGTTGCACTGGTTGCAGAATACCAGAAAAGTCGTTGCCAGAATCATAATGATTTCAATCTAGAAGAGATCAGAGTTAACCCCTAGTTCCTGCTTCATCCTCAATACCCACTTTTCATTGGTTCCCTATGCAGTGAGCATCTGGCCTAAAGTTGTACAGCAAATGAATGGCAAAGTGAAAGGGAGACATTTTGAGATCTGACCTCTGTCTAGAGGTCCCTTTCGTACTACTGAGCACTGTTTGTACTCTGAAGGGATAGGAGAAGGAACCACTGGGGGAATTAATGTCACCCCTGGGGGCCACACAGTGATAGAGAAGGAGTCTTCTGGATTTGTACTTAGACATGGAAACATGCTCTTTTGCTTAAATGTGGAAGAAAATCTAAAGCCATTAATATACTACTATGTAGTAAATTGCTTTTCTGATGGCACAGTTAATATAAGGATAAACCATGTCCCCAGGAAATGTTCTCTCTCTCCTCTTACCCACAGGATTTAGTTTACTAGTTTAATGGTACAGCAACGTTGAGCATTTTAATACAACATTTAAAAAGTACTCTAGCTTTACCAAGGGGAGTTGCTAGCATGGCATTGAGGTACATGGGTCTAAGCGTTATACTAGCCTAATGTATATTCATGAAACCTGCACTAAGCAGAAAAAAATAAGTAAACATTCTCTGTGACCTAAAATTAACCTCAAGTGGCTTAAAGTAGTCCAATCCTTCCATTTCATTCGGAAGTGGGGTTCAAACAAACAACATTTACCTTTGGGTCTTTCTCTTTGAAAACACTATTATTGATTACCTTTTCTCCCAGTAACTTCTTGGGTTTCAATTGGCCTTCAGACACACTTAAAAATCACGTGATCTTAATTTCTCGTGATGAGATATCAAACCACATTTAGCCCAACAGTTACCCGATGTCAACTTTTCTTTTGGCTATGGATTTTGTTTTTGAATGCTTTTGAAGAGTTCTGTTGAAGGATGTTATATTGCATCACGGAATTTAGTGTTACAGATTTAATATGCTTCTGCGAAAATTGCAATTAAAACATAAATATCAAATATCACTAAGTAAGTGTCAACGCAATTATATTATTTCTAATTTCATTATAATAAGTCAACTTAAGTTAGTTTGCTTATTTTATACTAATGAATAATGCCACTTAAGAGCCTGAGAGCTAAACTCCTTATCATGAAGAAAAATTAAAAAAAAAAAAAACCTGCATAGGAGATCCTGGATAATCAATTTAATTGGTTGAATGGATGTGCTAAGATGTCTTTAATGGTAGGGTGTTCTAAGCATGCTGCTTCCAAAAATCTTTCCCAAACTTAAAAGTTCAGAGATGTTTTAGGCTGACACTTCCCTGGCGATCCATCTCCCTGGAGCATGGCTGCAGTGAAGAGACCCCGGAAACTGCTAAATGATCAGTGAAGGCTTTTGGGAAGTCATGACCCTGGGGAGGTGCTGGTTTACAGAGTGTGAAGCAAGCAGTTCCCCAGCTGTACCCAGGAAGCAATGCTGTGAATGTGCACGCTGGGAATCAGAGAAAAGGTCAGACACTATGAAAGATGGCTGGCACCACCTCAGCAGACCCATAGATAGTTTGGTCTAACTTCTGTGAGTGTGGGGGCAGGGTGCAATACAGTTTGGAATGCAGTTCAAGATTCTACAGATTTAAAAACAAAACAAAACAAAAAGCAATTAATTACCCTCTCTGCTTTTGTTTCTTTGTTCTGGACCAGTTTTAGGGCTTCAGAGACAACTCATTAAGAGCTACCCTCAAAATTGGAGAGGAAAATCCCCAAACAAAGGCTGTATGTATGCTCAGAACTCCCTGCAGCCCAGCAGCCTGGCGAGGGTGTGGAGATGGAGTGGCCTGGCAATGAACCAGAAACCACCATTAGATCAAGAAGAGGAGCTTCACTCTTCTAGCCTCAAAAAGACTTTATTCTATGGAAGTTAATTCAGGTTACATCTCCAAGGGAGAGAATGCAGACTTAGGTACATTTTTCAGGATTTTTTCCCCTCTATGTTCAACAAGCTACTTTCTCAATGTCTGTTAATTTTTAAATTCTTAACACCTAGTAGTTCATATTTATTGTAAGACTTCTTTGTGTGGGGATTGGGGATTTAGCTCAGTGGTAGAGCGTTTGCCTAGCAAGCACAAGGCCCTGGGTTCGGTCCCCAGATCTGAAAAAAAGAAAAAGAAAAAAAAAAGACTTCTTTGTGTAATATATATATCTATATATATATATCTATATATATATCTATATATATATCTATATATATATATAGATATATATATCAGAATGATCTGGTTGGAGTGACTGTCCAGGGCAATATTCAATTGCTTGGGTCTTTGTGTTGTAATCAGTAGAGTCCTCTTGACTCACTGTGACACAGAGTGATGTGTCAACCACGGTCAACTTGCTGTGTTGAATGTCATGTCTCTGCTTCACTTTATTTGCATCGTGAGTTCTTGGTTTTTAAACATTTAGAAACTCACAATTCCCTTGGCCTCAGCCCTCTATGGACTAGGATTACAGACATGGATCTCCACACATTGCTTGAATACACTGAGTCTTAATTCTCCTCCTCCTGAAGAGGTAACGCTGTGATGATGTGCAGATAAATAGCCTTAAAAAATAAAAGGCAGGGTCTCGTGGTGTACCCCAGGCTTGCCTCGAATTCACTTTGTATTCTAGGCTGCCCTAGAATTCATGGCCACTTCCTTTTCTAGACTCCTAGAACTGTAAGTATGGTCATTCACACCCAGCTCCAGATGGAAAAGAAGCTTTAACTTTGGAAAAAGGATAGGGGTTGGGTTCTTTCTTCCAAAAATTCTTGAGAAAATATTTAGAGATTTAATGACATTGAATGAAAATCTCTACATTTTCATTTTGATAAGAGCAGTGTAAAGCATATGTTAGGGTGCATTGTCTTCATATATTATAAAACCCTCAAATATAGCAGTTTTTGCAAGTTAGAGAACACGTATACTGACAGTGGAGTTTTGCGTCTCAATGTTTACAGCAATGGACAGTCTCTGACTTTGTAGAACCTTATGTTTCCTTCTATGTCCTCTTGCACAACAACAGTCTCATACCTGTTCCTCAGGAGTTAGAGATAAGACCTGTTTAAAGTTCCAATCTTTGACACCCTTTATGGATTCATGGCAGCCTTGAATGCCACAGTTAATCGGCAATGTTTTTGAAACATTAATCTGAAAAACAGGGCTAAAGTCTCTCTCCTTCTCTCTGTCTGTCTGCCTTCTCTCTTTCTGTCTTTTTCTCCCTCTCTCTCTCTCCCCCCTCCCTCTCTCTCACACGGTGCCTATGTTCATAGCTGACTCTTTTTTCTTTTACCCCCCAACTAATAAAACCAAGAGGCTGCAGGGCGGCCGAGTGAGCGGCACAGTTTGATGTCCTCAGCAGGATACAGGGAGTCAGAAGTGACGCTGTAAATCCAGCGTGGGGCTTCAATGCTGTGTGAAGTGTGGCCTGAGCTGGGGAGATTTCCCTTTGATGCAAATGCAGTATATTAATGGGAAAAAGCATTCACTTTTATTTGTCTGTACTGTCTGCCACAGCAAGGCTGCCTCATTTAGCTTGGGCCGACATGAAAATACACAGAGAAGCAATCTGTTGCAAATTAGCACAACTCGCCTTTCATTTACTAGCTAGTAATTGGAAGGGGTTAAGAGAATGGAGCTTTATCAGATCGTGTGAGTGTATCTTGCCCACGGGGGCAGCAAGTTTTCCCTGAATTTCTCTGGGAAACTCTGAGACAAGAATCCTTCCTAGATGTTGAGTTGATGCAAAAGAAGAGACCGACGGCTTCGAGCCAGGCACACTTCATGGGCCCCGCAGAGCCGCTCAGGAGGCATCCATGCCTCCTCTAGCCTTACCTTTCTTTAGATATGTTCTTACTCTCCCGCTTCCAAATGGTCTTGAAGTCGCTGCAGAACTCAAACCACACCATAAACACATAGCTGGGGGTGACCTCCTTCTCTCCAGTCTTTGGCTTCATTCCAAAATATCCCACTGTTGTTTCAAAACTGCAGAAGGTGGAGGAGGGGGGACATGGAGAAAATAAGTGACTGTCAATAGTAAAACCCATTAGGGTGCTGAGAAGGGACACTGTGGGCAGTGTCTATTCCCTGACACAGGAGTCAGGACTCACAGTTACTGGAGACTACTCAAAACCCCGGGAAGCCTAAAAGCATTTGCCAATGGATTCATCATGGTTGGGAAGGCTACCGGGTACATCTTATCTGTGTGAACTGAAGAACATTCCAGGGGTTATGTAACTTAGGCTTAAGTTTGTTCTCCATCTTAAACGCAAGTCATTTCTTCTGATCTTTGCTCTGTGTTTAACGATTACGTGTCAGACCATGACACATTGACTGTCCCAATAATAGTAGCCAGTTAGATGGCCAATTGGGAACATGAAAAATTGGGGGCACTTTTGTACGTTCCGCATTCTGACCTGTTCTAGCTGTTGGCTTTAGCATTTGGCATCATACTCTCATTGCTTCAAGAGTAAAATAAGAAATTTATACCCTATGGCCTTCCACTTGACCATGCTGGAGGAATATAAACCACCAACATACAACACATACATACATACATACATACATACATACACACACACATACATACATACACACACATACATACATACACACGTACATACATATACATACATACATACACACATACATACAACACATACATACATACAACACATACATACATACATACATACACACATACATACATACATACACACACATACACGCATACACATAATTAAAAAAAATAAAAAGGAGACATCCTTGTGAGCCTAGCAAGGGTTTGAAAATCAACCTCCAGTCGGGGTAGAAAGGCGCTCAGGTTTGTCTAGGGTAGGCTCCTGGATAGTGCCGCGACCTGCCCCGTGAAGGCACGCTGCCCACTAGCCTGCCTGGGCCTCCCAAGCAGCCCTTCATGGAGGCACCAGCTTGGCAGGGATTTATAGCTCTGAACTGAGTCTTTCCCCCCTCGCCCTCACCCACCCCGAGCTTCACAGACTCATTTGCCAAGAGCAAGAACTCTTAAACAGCCCCCTTTCAAGGGTGTTGGAAACTAATCAAAGCAGGAATGGCGAGCCAGGTTTATTACTCGGTGCTCTATCATCTGCTCAGGCATGGTGGTTTTTGTGGCCATCCTGAATACTGAGTTTCTAATGGGACTCTATTCGGTGGTGATTGTAAAACCCCGAAGCCCTGTAACTATTACAGAGCATACTTTCATCTCCTCCTCGGTTATTAGGCAATATGTATCTCATAAGGTTTTATCACATTTCACAGATGAACTGTTAATTGATTCCATGGCTACGATTAGGTGAGATCCAAGCTGGAGCTGCTGCTCCAAGTCTCATAAATTCTGTGTGCTTCTGTAAATAACAAATCTGTTTTTAATGCAAATGAAAACTACTGGCCAGGGAATTTGGCCCCTAGTTATTAAAAGACTATGAGTGTTTAAGTGGAGAAAGGCAATGATGGCAGTCATCTCTGAAGGACTTTCTAATAATTCCAAATGCACAGATTTTTGAAGCAAAACCAGTAATCAAGGAAAGTAGTGAAGTCAACTCTCTCCCTACATCTACTGCTGTCAAAATTCTGACAAAAAAAAATGAGTGTTGTACATCATATACCCTTGCGTCATTCCCCATGGAGTTTACATCAATTGTAATATGAGGATATACAGATACGCAACCAATAGAGGATTTCTTCCTGGGTTATTGGGTTTGGAACTAGAGAGGCCGGGCAGGTTAACACTTCCAATCTTCTCATTCCATTCTTCAGATGAGACATGGAATCCTGGGAAGACTGAATGACCTCATCCACTATCAGACTGGGTCTCCATTCAGGTTTCCAACTCCCTGTGAGATGCATGTCCTGCTCCCCGCTTCGGTTGCTTGTGGGCACCAACACAGGCAACTCCTACACAGAACACTCACTTCCTCCCATCCTCCTTCAGGCTCATGTGTCACACATGAGCATGGGCCACCCCAGAAGGGCGCACCATCATTTTTCCTCTTCTTTCCTTCCGTCCACTTTCTGCAGAAACACAGGCTTGTATATACACTGACACAGAAGAGAAAATATTTCACTTTGTATCCAGAGGACTCATTGTCTTCCTATCTCACAGCAGGGTGTAGTGTTGAGCACACACGACTAATTGCCATGATTTCTCCATCACTCCATTACCTCTAAATTATCTGGAACCCCATTTGGACACACTAGACAAACTGGTAACACTCCAGAAGTGACAGTGCTGTTGACATTTATCACTTTCTAAAACTGTCCTCCCAGCCTTTTGCTGTGTGTGTGTGTGTGTGTGTGTGTGTGTGTTCACGGGGGTGGTTTGGGAGGCCTTGTTCGCCTCTGTCAGAGGGGTTGAAACTTAAAAGGCGTGTTGGATTTCAGCATGTGTCCCTAAGTGTTTTGGGAACCCAGACAGCTAGTGACTGTTCAGAAGAACCAAGTAGAGACCAGGGTCTCTTTTGATGATGGCACAGCGATGCTGACAGACATAGC
Organism: Rattus rattus; assembly: GCF_011064425.1. Lineage (NCBI taxonomy): Eukaryota > Metazoa > Chordata > Mammalia > Rodentia > Muridae > Rattus > Rattus rattus. Next base: position 91,903,176 of record NC_046158.1, on the reverse strand, counting down.
CACTCTGAGGAGGAGCCTGCCTCATCTGACCACTTTCTACTGAAGAAAAAGTTCAGTGCTACCCTATGAACCTACCACTGTCTGATAATGTCCAGGCTACTCTCCTCTCCGGCCAAAATGTTCATCACAAAAAAAAAAAAACAAAAAAACAAAAAAACAAAAAAACAAAAAAACAATCAATTTTGGTTCACAGAACAGTGCACTTGAAATCCGGACAAGAAGAATCACTAATATTTAATTGCCAGAGGGAATCTTCTCCAGCAGACAAAGGATGCCGTGTGCTCCTTGAAATGTCTAATTCTCAGAACGTAGCTTGCAAACAGCATTCAACTTTTAAAAGAGATTAATTTCTAATCATATGTTTTGTTTTATACCAACTCATTTAATCTCATTGTAAAGTGGCCTCCAACTCGACTCCGGTACATTTCCCCATCTGATCTGCATCCTTTTAATTTGGCCAAAATATATTTTTTTTCTTTAAGGGCATACTACTAAGAGCACAGAGCCAAAAGGCAAAGCGCTCTACACTTGGTGTGGAGACGCCAGAGCGGAACACTTCCCCTTACTGTTTTCTCATGTGTGCCTTCAGAAACTGCTTAGGGAAAGCAAATAGCCCTTAGCCTCAGAGTAAATTGTTTCTCTTGAGAATCAAACATAGGAATTTACTAAGTCTCACACGAATATTGCAACACTGACCACAACCTCCTTAAAGAGTGCAAGCAAACAACCGTGGTTTCTACATTAAAGATGAGATCTGACATATTTCAAGTATGACCTGAAAGCTAGACTACCTTCACCACAAACCACGGAAAATGCTGACAACCCGAAGTTATGACTCCCTTAGCATGTCTAATGCACAGCAGCAGCCTGGGCCTCGCCAACTCGAGCCCCTTGCCCTTCAGCAAAAGTCTTGAAAAGGGATTAGAAGTTGACGTGCATCCCGGAAGCCCAACTGCCGCTTGGCCTGATACCAGCCAGCCCTTGTTGATGGTCTCTGCTCTGGGAGCTGAGTGTCTCTGACACTGACTTTACACACCGAGGAAAGAAAGCATAATGTGGGGCTAAGTCCAACTGAGGGGAGCCAAAAGCTGAAAGCACAACCGTGTAATTGCCTGAGTTTTCAACAATTATCATGATAGGCTGATGCTCCTGATTGGGGAACATGTCTGCACTTAGGAGACTACAGGACTGCCCCTCCATCTTGCTTTCATCGGCATCTTAATTTTGTTGGCAGATTAGGGCAGGAAGCAGGACTAAGCATTGGCACCTGTCTCTGGGTTGTTAGAACTCTTTAGAATCGTGGCTAGAGAAGGAAAATGGCGCATTCCTCATGCAGGCGTTCTTACTTACATTCATCACTGCGAAATTCTTCTCATCTCTTTTGTAAAGCCTATTTTCCCTGTAGATGCTGTTTCCTAGCTCAGTGCCCTCATTTAATTACCTATATTACCATCACGTGTGTCTCGGTCTCTTCTGAAGGACAATGCCCCCTCACACTCCCTTCTAGAAGGGAGGTATACCCACGGGACTAGCACAGTGAACTGAGAGAACCTTCCCCTTCGGGGCTTTGAACAGATGGATTCTGGGTTCCACAGGTGAGGTGACGGCTATACTCTGGTGTCTACTGAGAGAAGCAGGGGTCAGGAAGAGGGGCTAGGCTCAAAGGAAGAACTGACTTCCAGTCAGAGTGTCTGTATGCAGAAGGTAGTCCCTTTCATTCTCTGTCCCTTGTCTATAAAAGCCTCTAGGATCTGAGCAAGGAAACTGAAGTAATAACCCTCCTAGTTGTTTATGCAATTGGTCTAACCTAGTTATGATGCTAAAAGTAAGCAGCTCTCTTCCTAACTTCTGTGAGCTGGTTTAGGAGCAGAGTTGGGAGGAGAGGCAAGCGGATGGAACAAGCTCATAGTACGTATGACGGCAAGGGGGTCTCATCTGGCTCACTGTTCAGGGGTCTCAACCGACAGGACCAAAGCTGGCTGCTCAAACACAGTGCAAGTGTAGTCATAAAGTTCAAATGCTCCACGAGGAGGTAGGAAGTGCAGCAGTGGCTGTCCAGGCCTTGTCTCCTGACAACTGGGAAAGGGGATGGATGGGAGGGAGCTGTGCGGGAAGAGGGCCTGGAGGGGGGTTGTGATCAGGAGGTAAAGTGAATAAATAAATACTTAACGGGGCGGGGGAGGGAGAACCTCTGAGTCTGCCACTTGTTTCTGTGTGTGAGACTATGGATAGTTTCAGATAGTTCTAGAGACTGACGCTTGCAGAGAGATGGGAATATTCCCTAGGAAAATAAAAAGAGAGCACGTCTAGTCTGAGAAAGAACAGAGACCAAATCAAAGCTGCTTACCTTTTCTGTGCATTCTCCAAGTGACTTTCTTCCATCTTGTGCTCTTTTTTGGCTGGGAAAGAGAAGTATGATTTAAGCCATTTAACATAATATCTCTTGTGTAATCATATAGCTTCGACCACGCCCACTCATTATTAAGGAATTCAATAGTGCATTCCATGTCACATGCCTGGAGAGCAGATCCATCCTGTGTCACTGACTTCTTCAACATGGTTATAGCTTACCGTCACCAAATAATTCTATTTTGTCTGGGACACTCTTGAAAAGGAAAGGGAATGATAACAGTTACACCAGGGGAAATATATACATTGGGAAGGTCCTGACTGACAGGCTTGCTTGAGCTATAGCTGGCCACCCCATGGTCCTTACCATGGCCCAATGTATTCTCTCTCACCCCCAAGCATTATACAGCAGTGTCTGCAGCAGCTCTGCTGGGATTCAAGAACAAGAATCCTAGCCTCCCTCCCACTCACAAGGTCAGTGTCAGTGCAGGGTAAACCTACTGAGGCTTTTCTCAGGTCATCATTTGTAAGTGCATTAGGAAAGAAATCACGGAAGATCGCTGTGGAAATTAATGACTCCGAGATACAATTATGAATCTACAGATGGAGGAGCCCAGGCCATGGGATTATTTAATAAGAAGACTTTTTTTTTTGAGTGTTTTACAAAATTTCCCACTTTGAAGACAGTATCATTATGTATGAAAACAACACTCATACTTTTAAATTACCCAGAAAAAAATTAAGTAGGCCACAGTATAACGTGCGGGAGACCTATGATAACTTTAAATGAATAAACCAAGTCAATCCTATCTATCTCTTTTGAGATACTCCATGAAGGGTATTAAAGCATATATAATATTTGCACCGATAAAACCTGGATCGGCCTTGGTGGCTCCCAGAGGCTCAACCACCAACCAAAGAGCATACATGGGCTAGACTTACCCCCCCATACATGTGTAGCAGATATGTAGCTTGGTCTTCATGCACGTTCCCTGATTACTGGAGCGGTGGCTGTCCCTGACTCTGTTGCCTGCTGTGGATCCTGTTCCTCAAACTGGGCTGCCTTATCTGGCCTCAGTGGGAGAGGATGTGCCTGGTCTTGCAGTGACTTGATGTGTCAGATGGGTTGGTTCCCAGGGCGGGCTTCCCCCTTCTCAAAGGGGAAGGGGGAAGGAAATGGGCTGAGTGAGGGGGACTGTGAGGATGGAGCTGTGTTCAGGAGCTAAAGTGAATAAATAAATAATCAAGTGGGAAATAAACGGGCCTGTCACCTACTACCTGTGTGTGTGACTATGGACAAGTTACTTATGATCAAATGCTCAAGAGCTGCCTCATCTGTCCTCTAAGAATAGCCACGGTAGTTACTGTCAAGGTTACATAAGATAATGCAGGCATGGGGTTTACCACACAACACATGCTCCCTCCACAGCCTCACAGCCACCATTCATCCTCATCATCTTCATTGCTCTTTGAAGTGTAAGTTCAAATTTCCTCCTGAGCGTCAAGCGTGGCATCCTTCTAAAGTGCTCATGATGTCCTGGGAGGCCCTGGCTCCTCTGGAAACATCTCCCTTTCTTTTCCATGCTTGGTTGTGTGTGAGTGCGTGTGTGTGTGTGTGTGTGTGTGTGTGTGTGTGTGTGTGTGTGAGCTGGGGTTTGAGCATACTGAGTGTGTGCTCTGAGACCCTGCTCCTCTTGTTTCTCCTGCCCAGCCTCAGTACTGGTGACTCCCTCACTGCGCTCATGCCTCGGCCCATAGGCTACCTTCCCTGACTGATCTCACTAAGGAGAAGAACGTCCAGTGTCACCTGTCATCACCAAGTCCTTCCCGAGGTCTCTGCCTTCTAGACTCACTTCCCCATCTTCTGCCTCTCTCCACCCAACAGTCTAGACTATTCCTTTACCCCTCTGCCTATAACACCACTGTACAACTGAGCTCCACGAGAATAGTGACTTCATGGGTCTAAATGTGGAATTGTGTTTATATACATCTGTGCCTGTCACAAAGAACTTAATAAGAGAGACATTGGCTTTCCTAAGCAAATAAATGAATATTTAGAATATAAACGTAAGCTAAGTATTGTGGGATAATGTGGCGTGCCATTTCTATATACAATGTTTCAAGTAATAAAATTGCAGCAATATTAAATGATCCTGCTTTGATAAATGCATCATTTTAGGGGGACTGAGCACTCCTGTGGCTCTTCTTTGCATTCTGACTCCCCAGAGAGCCCCAATAGAATTTTCTATGCATTACTGTAGTCCTCTGCCAGTCAGACGCTGAGAACTAACCTGAACCTGTCAGGCTTCAAGCCCCCCTCAAATGTGAAACAAACTAATGATTTGTTTATGCCCAGTGATTTTAAACTATGTGCATGGCTAAACAGAAGAAAATTTTTCCCCTGAGCACGAGCGATCTTCCTGGAGCACTATGCTGTTCTCTGACACTGGATAGTTTCCAACTGGCCATGTCCATGATGTGTCAAGTCCACTATGGCCAAGCTGTCACTAAATGTGAACTCAATGACAAGAAATAATATATGCGAACTGAATGAGGCAGTAGATCAGACCTTCAATATTGCCGTGCATATGGTGAAGTAAAAAGAAACAACATCTGCAAATGCAAAGGTAGGTATTACTGAGAGAATGAGAGTTTGAGAGAAAGGGTTTTAAGGGAAGTGATAGTGACTAGAAGCTTGCATTTCCCATGGTAAGGGGCCATATGCAGTCAGAAAAGGATATACCGTGAAGTAGACACTCCACTAGCCTTACATATTTCACCACAATTAGTGACACTTTTGGTTGTGTCACTGATACATTTTAAGTTATGCTCCATTTAAGCCTAAGTCAAATATGTTATTTAGAAAGAAAACATTTAAAGACAGCACTCATGAACTCAGAAATGCAAATTCTGACATCATTAACAAGGAAAGCAATTTTGAATCAAGTGCAAGAATCCCAGCGTTCTCAAACTCCATCCCTCCTTTCTCAGTACTGGACCTGAACTCCCATGTGGGTGAATGGGGAATGAAAAGGACATAGGAAAGCTCTGCTCCGTTCAAGAGATGGGAGGTGCTGGTCTCATCCCTGCATCTTCCACATTTCAGAGGGAAAAAGGATAAGTTAATATTCAGCAATACTCCATACAGCAAAGAAACCATTCCTCCTGGCCATAGCTTCCTTGGCAACCAGTGACCCGGCAGTAGTTTCCAGTGCTGGCCGTAGTTTCCAGTGGCGACCGATGCAACTCTCAGCATCGTTAATGAGGTTGGATTTGCTCTTTTATTCCAAGGGCCAGAGCCCATTCTAGGTGCTTGGGACCCAGTAGAAAGTAGAGCTGCATTGCTACAGAATTTTCAATTTAGTCAGGGAAGAAATGTGTTAAACCTGAGGGACAGGACTCCCTTGGAAGCAATTTTTGGTAAGTGGTAGCAGGAGATTTTCAGAGCACAGACAATGCCCACAAAGGCTGTTTTTGTAAGTTGCTGAATTAGTCTAGACAGTCAGCGTTGGAATACTGACATGCTGGAAACTAAGCCCAAAACACAGAACACTGATGTTAATGAGGCTTGTGAAAATTTCCCTTATCCGGCTACTTTAACTAACACCTCTGGACCTACATATAGAATGTACTTAATCTCCTATAAGGCAAAGTCATGTGAGCAAGTGGCAATTTGGTATTTTAAGTTTTCTTTCCACTATGATTTAAACTGTGGAATTACTAGTGGGGGTAGAGTGGATAGGCTTCTTAGAAGAATACGTTTGGAGGCGTTGTCAGAAGATACAGGAAGATAATACGCACCTTCACTTTGCTTCTATCTCTTGTTTACAAGACACTCTTTAAAAGCTTACAGGAAGTTAAATAATTATTTTCCAAATTAAGGAATAAGGTCAGGTTTTAAGACAATAAAGGCAATTTAAAAAGTCAGAATCCCAACAATGAGAAGATTCACTTAGCATCAATTCTGACTTCCAAACTTCTTACCAAGGCCTCACATCCAAGAGTGTTTAACCTTTTGATATTTCATGTACAAATGTATCACACTCATGCATAGCTACACTGGTCCATATTTTGTCAACTTGACAGGAAGTAGGGTCACCTTGGAAGAGCTGTGAAGAACTGCCTCCCTCAGATCTGTCATGTCTTGTGGGGCAGTGACTCGATGAATGGTTGATGTGGAAGGGTGTGGCCCACTGTACGTGGTGCAACCCCTGAGCAAGAACTTTGATGCTAATTCAGTTATAACCTAACATCTTTTTCAGTAGATTATGAAACTACTTTCTTTGCTTATCCACAAGAAGCAACTGACTGCTTGAGATTGGAAAAGTCAATCACACCATTAGATTCCAATCCTGATTCTTTTTCTAGGTACATTACATTTCCAGTTATTGCCCCCAAAGACTGCACCCCCTCAAAGTCAAACATAGGGTTAGCAATTAACTTGAGCCCCTATCATGAATCACAGAGGATTATTAACAGTCCAGAATGGTGAGTCTTCTCTAGAATGTTTTTCAATCTACCTTGCCTGTATTCACTCAAGGAAATCACTATGTGTAGCAGTTATGTGCACAGTTATATACAAAATGAATGTATTCAACAAGAACTAAAAGTCAAATGTACTCCTTGATCTATAGGCTGCAGAATAGCTCTTACGTTTGTACGCAAAAACCAACCTTCCTCTCATTGTCCATCACAACTAGAGATCCTGGCTCATCAGATGTCTTGCTAGTAAGCAGTGGCATTTTGAGAGGGTTCTTCCCACCCCCACCCCCACCCCTTCTTCCTTCTGAGAAGTCTCAACAGTGGGCTTAGAATATCCAGTAAAGCATGTTGTAAACAGATGTGCTGTCAGCTAAGCTTTCTTGTTCCATTTGTGGCGCACAAGCAGAGAAGAGTTAGTATCCTTAAGGGTCTTTGGATGTTCACAGTAGAGAAACAGCAAAAAGTCAGCATCTGCGTTAGTCCCTGGTGAGTCTGCCTGTGCCTGACTTCTACTCTATTGTAGCTACAGAAGTCCTACAGGACATCGTCTTCTGAGATGAAGCCTTTTCATCTCCATTGACCATCTGTTCCAGCCACTAACATCAGTGACCTGAAGCCAGAGCTGTGTGTAACATGCTGTAGCTTGGGTAACAGTATTTGCTAGTTTAGTTTCTATGTTCATGTCACGAAGATGAATCTTTCCTTAAACATTTCCTCTGTAGTTATATCACCTCCTTCAGCACTCAAAGAATGGGATGAGGCTGGCCTGATCGTCTATTTAGATCACTAATATTTGCATGTTCACTGAAGTAGCACCCTCAAATCCTCTGGACTCTTTTCTTAGCGTTGGCTGATTGATTAATTATTTGGTGCACAAAACCTAGCTTTCTGCCTGTCTTGCACTTGCTTTGAGATGCCTTCCTCATTTGACTGCACCATTCCCAGTAGGGAAATGAAGTAGGGAACTCTTCATTTCCCTTGATCACCCAGGAGCCACGGTAGTTTTATTAACTGGCCTGACTGTGTTAGGAGGAGCAGTGAAATCTGAAGAGAAAGAGACGAGGCATGTTGATCGAGCAGACAGAGACCCATATTACGGAGTAGGCTTTCAGTCTTATGTAGGCAGAGTTGATGGGATCTGAAACAATTGCACAGGCAACACCAATGATGGGGCAGGAGAGATGGCTCAGCAGCAGAGCACTTCCCACTCACAGAGGGTCTGAGTTCAGTTCCCAGCATCCAAGTTCAGCATCCAAGTCCAGTTGTTCACAAGCACCTATAACTCCAACTCTAGGGGATATGGTGCTGTCTTTCATCCTCTGTGAGCATACACACACACACACACACACACACACACACACACACACACACGCACACGCATGAGCCATGACTCCAGTACTGGATGAATACTTCATCCTTGTACAGTAAGCCCTGATGACCAGGCTCTTTATACTCTCAACTCTTGCCCAATGAACCTGTCACACTGGATTTCAACACTGTCTGGGGTTTCTCTCATGTTTTTATTTTTGGGGACAAGTGACTGCTTCTCATTTCGAATGCCTCTATACCTTCTCTTTCCCCCCTCCCAATCTCCATTACCAAAGTCTTTTCTTCCCCTTCAGGGATCAAGCTTAAAATCGCCTTGCATAATGAAGCCCTCTAGACCTCTTCCCACGGTACAGAACTGGTTTTTCCTGTGATCTCCAAAAGAACCATGTCCATGGCACGGTGAGCAGTGCACTTCTGAGACCATTAGCTGGCACTCAACCTTTCCTAGTCCATTTTGCTTCTTGAGAGTGTCATCACATGTCATTTTCCCTTATGTGAAAGATGGATAAGTGGACAGAGAAATTACTCACACGAACAGAATAGAGTCTAAGAGTCTCTGGGGTCTCTTCCTGAGTATACCAGGGTCTATGTCTATTTCTTGGCAGTGTAATTCATCTCTCTCTCTCTCTCTCTCTCTCTCTCTCTCTCTCTCTCTCTCTCTCTCTCCTTCCCTCCCTCTCTCCCTCCTTCCCTCCTTCCTCAAGACAGGATCTCTTTCTACAGTCCTAGTAGTCCTTGAACTTGCTAAGTAGACCAGGTTGGCCACGAACTCACAGAGACCCACCTGCCTCTGTCTCTAGAGTGCTAGGATTAAAGTTCATTAAGTCTGGCTCAAATCTCTTGTTTGTTTACAATAAAACAACAGGCGTAAGTGAGTATCCAAACACTGAGTATGCTATTTCTACCTCCGTATATGCTGCCTCCATCTGGACTATCTTCACAAGGACAAGTGACAGGAGCCTTTGAGTTCTAAAAATATACTAATTATTTTCCTAGGATTTCTTTTTAAAAAAGAAAAGCTTTTACAAATAAGACTGGACATTCAGAAAATATCCACACAAAACTGGACAACATTTCAATGTACCCAAGTCTTTGAATTTTTAATCTCAAGCATCCATTGGATGTAGGCAAAGAAGACTGTGCGGAGAGATTGAGGGCTTTATTCTAAACACAATAAAGTCATATTTATGAATACTCATAGGGAAGTAGTAAAATGTGAAGTGAGGGGAAGGGAGAGAGGTTGGAAGATCTTCCTAGAATTCTTTACACAGTCTATTACACTTTAATATACCATGGTTTATGGACCTGGTGTGGTTGGCATAAACCCACAGGACACACAGTAAAGAAGCTGGTTTTATTATAACTGCAGTTGGAGCAGTCGGTAATGTTAATGAGGATAAAGGGGAGCGTGCTCTGGTTCACGGGGCCTCCATCTGATATGAACATGCCTGTCATTTTTCATTTCTGAGGAAATCACCTAGCTCTTTATGCATTCTTCCAGGAGAAAGCAATGCTCTCTGGCCAGCCAGGCAGCAACACACCGACACTGAAGTGTGCTGCCTTTAACACTTGGTTACATAGAACCACTGAGTTACGGAGGGCTCATATATCTTCCTTTTTTCCTTCTTAAAACTTTTTACTTATTCATTTTGAGACAGGGCCCTGCTAAATAGCTTAGGCTTGCTCAAACTCCCAATGTTGACCAGACTGGCCTCAAGCTCTCCGAGGCTTGTCAGCCTCTGCCTCCCCAGCTCTGTGATTAAAGGAGTACACCACCCTGCCTGTCTCTCATGGTATGTTTACCTAGGAAATATCGTCTCTTGGTCTTCTTGTCTCCTTAGTTTGCCTAGTTGTGGTTAAACTAGAATGGCTATTTCTAGTTTGCCACAGGGTTTTTATTTGGCAGTATCTAGATGCACAGTAAGGGTGACCAGCGTTTTCTGCATTAATGGTGGGAGGTTGTGCAATGGTCTGTCTAGGATGCAGTTGGATGTCCATGTCCCTTACACTAGAAAGCCAAGGCTTGTGGCAAAAAGTATGGGCAAAACGTACTGCAACAAAACCTTTGAAGAGGGCCCCAAGGTCATAAAAATGTGGATAAAAGTAAATTTTAGAAATCATTGTAACTTCCCTTTTTTGAGTGAAAAAACAATAACTTTTGTGCACATTTCCTTTATCCATTTCTCATTCCTTAGACATCTAAGTGGGAGCTAGGCTTTGACTCTATGTAGTACGTTATTCAATGTCCCTACTATTGCCCAAGGAGCTTTGTTGCTCCCCAGGGTTCTCCCGTGATATGGTGGCATCTTTGGATCTTCACCGAACCACACATTTTCCCGTTGTAGAATACACATCAGAGAGAAAGTTCTGGGCGGGAATTTCAGCTTTCACTCTGAATTTCCTGACTCTTGATGCTTTAACACAGACCATGGGGGTAAACGTTCAGAATGATCCGGTGAGAGAGGCTCGTTAGCACTAATGGGAGGCAGGTGGTGAGTTCTTCCACAGCCCTTGAATCTCCGTGTGCTGCCTCCTTGGTTCAAACCAAGACACCCTTTTACTCATTAGCACTAATTAAGTGATGTATTTTTTGTAAAAAAAAAAAATTCATATATTTTACAGACACTTCTCACTAATCACATTTATCAAATATACTTTCTTACCTAGGGAATAATTTACATGAGTTTATTTTTTTCTTGTACGGCCTGCCCTACCTTTCAGTCATCCCATTAGACTTTCTGGAATGCTTTTAGGGGTCCTGTGGGAGAATGAAGTCTATGGCCACATCTCTTAGGGGAGAAATTCAATTTTTGAGAGAACTGTTCCCATCTCGTTGGACCAAAAACCTCAAAAATAAGGAGGCTTAGCGTTGGGAAGCTCTCAGTAACTTCTGATAAGCTGTAGGTATGGCAGGAGGAGTTCTCCTCCTCAGACAACTTTTGCCCTGTCCTGCTGTTAGCATCCATCTAGATGTGGCTTACTTCCGGAAGACACAGCCTGTGGAGAGTGTGTTCGCCTGTTTGTGTGTTTTGCTTTCCACCTTTCCCTGACAAGCTTACTTAGCGCTTGAGAATGTAAGTGCAGGGTTTAGCAAGCAGTGCTTTGTTGCCTCTGTTCCTTGGTGAGAATGACTCCAGGGCAGTGGTCAGCTGGAATCTTTGCCGGGTTTGTGAGCGCAGTGAGAACGGGAGAGCAGGCTACAGATCCATTTTCTCTCTGATTCAGTGCAGCCCCTCACTTCACAAGTCAGTATCTCTTGTCTTTCCATCTCACAGCAGTGTAGCATTGGATACTGACAGCCCACAGCAAACTGGGGGAAATTTTTCTATTTGGATTCTTTCGGTATTTCATGACCGCTTTGATAACTAATCATATTATAAAGACTATCACTTGAATCTTCATACCTTTTTTTTGTTGTTGTTTTAAAGTATAGATCTTTTAAAATATTTTTGCATGTGCATGTGTGTGTATCACAGCCTGTGTGGTCAGAGGACAAGCTCAAGGGTGGGTCCTCACTTCCCATGTGGAACCAGGGTCTCTTTGTTGTTTCCTGCTGTGTATACAGCAGCATGCACAAGCAAGCTGCTCTTCTTGCTATAGAAGTGCTGGGATTTATAGGTGTGCACTGCCTAACTTCCCATGGGCCCTGGGATTGGAGCTCGGGTCCTCATGCTTGCATGGTAAGAGCTTCGCCCACTGATCTGTCTCCCCAGCTCTGACTCTTTACATCTTAATTTTCCCACTTATACTCTAGATAAAATAAAAGCTTACATTTAAGAACCGTGGAGCTAGAAGAATCCTAAGAAATTACCTAGTGTCAACCCTCATGCTATGCTTCAAAAGTCAACCAAGTTAAACAATAGGAAATTAAAGAAATATTTATTGAATATCGCAAAACTCAATTTGAACAAAAAAAAAATCTGTTCTTTGCCTCCAGTTTAGCTTTCGCTATAGAACACTGTTATTCTTCTAGGTCTTGGCTAGAGAAACCATAAAACTGTCCAATCTTTATAGAATTGAACAGAAAAGTAAGTTATAACTGAGAATTTGCTCAAGTTAACGTTAAGTGGATAGTTACCCACATTGAACCCTCTTATTTAGATTACATATACCTTTGGATGTAAATTGCTACTCTCTCTATAAAATAATCATTCTACATTATTTTGTGAAGTGTTCAGACATGTGCCCAATATAAAGATGATTTCTAGTACGGCTCAGTGGCAGAGAACTTGTCTAGCATGCATGAGACCCCCGGGGCTTGATCTTCCTTCCCATTCCCCAAAATGGCTTTCATCACATTATAAAGAGCAAACTATGTTTTAAAAAAGGTGTTATACACCATAAGATGTTTTAATGACTCAAGACAGATCATTACTAATAAGGGAAAGCCAAGGGAGGGAAATCTAGCAGGGCATCCACTCTCTTCTAGGGGATATTTCTTCTTCATTTAGATTCATTTACACTAGGTCTCTGTTTTGCTGCTTGAAGCGTTTTGTTAACTGATGGATGCCATCCTTCTGGAACACAATCATTTAGATGTTCGCTCACAACAGCTGGCGCTCCACCAAGTCCCTGCAAGCAATCGCAGAGACCCACTGTAGCCATAACCTTGCTCTCAGCAGAGCCCTGCTCAACCCAAGGAGCCATAGAAAACGTTTATAAAACAGTCCAACTCTCCTGACGTTAGCCGTCCCTTCAAGATCAAATAATCCTCTGTTTTAATTTGAACAAGGATTTGCTGTATTAGGGATTGAAACGAGTCCGCCTGCAGGGGTAGCCGAGACTCACGCAGCTTCCATACTTGTGGTGCTCTTCATGTCTAAGAACAGTGGAGTGGTTCAGGGGTTGTTCCGGCAGCATTTCAAATAAGAGAGAATACAGAAGAGACCGAGATTCACCCCAAATGCTATGGGAGACACTTTGGATTTGTTCTGCCAGCGGAAGATACACAGGTGGAGTGTTAGTACAGGTGATCATAATCGGAGTCAGTAAAAGGTGACAAGGAAATGGCGCCTGGTGTAAACACTGACTATACTATTAATAGGTGTGGGTGGGAAAATACCTAGTGTGAGCTCCATCCAGAGTCCCCACCACCAACTGCCGTCTACTCTCGGAGGAGGCTTTGATAGGAAGAACCTGCACAGATATCGATGAAAACCGAGTTATGGTAATGATTTGATGATGGATTCAATGAGAATGAAAGTTGAAGTGATTTTTTTTTTTTAGGCAATCTTTATATTTTTTTTCCCAGATTTTATAATAAGAAATACTCATTATGGAACATTTAGATGTTTGAGGGGAAAAAAAAAACCTAAGAAAATAAAAATTAAAGTAACACACTTTTCTTGAAGTAACACAGATTTTCTTGAAGGAGTAGCCACTAATAATGTTAATCCAGTTTTATTAAAATAATTATCTGTAAGTTCATGTTGGTGATTGTTACATATGTAACGAATCATATTGATTCCATAATTCTTTTTTTCCTAATATGCAACGGTTAACTTTTAAATGAATAATTTTGTAACTAATTTATATTTAAATATGTCATTGAAAATAATGAGGGAAAATTTCCCCCTTATTCAAAGTGGCTATCAGAGCCAAGTAAATAAAACAATGTTCTAGAAACTCATGAGATAGCATATAAAAACAATTCTTCTGCAGTATTTCTTAAATGAGGCCTTTTAGGAGAAATGTTTAGGTAGGATTATTAAAATATTATCAACTACAATGAGTGCAGATTGATGAGTTTTGATTTACTTGGGAAATAAATCCATCCCTTGGCTCTAACATTTTTGTTGTTTCATAGATGAAATGCTTTGGTTGTTTAGAAGGAGTTCAATACCACAAAATAAGTGATTTTTTTCCTCTTATGTTTAAACATTTGATATCTGGAAATGTTGAACAAAGACAGACATTTTTAATGGAAAAGTGGGAGAGGAAGTTCCTTAAATGGAGGGACGGAAGGGGAGAGGTGTGTGGGGGCAACAGGGCAGTTCCTTAAATTGGAAGTGGGGACTGGGACAATTCCCCTGCCCCACCTTTTAGACAGGGGTTGCTCTCAAAATCTGAGACCTAAAAATGTTGCAATTTTAGGTATATTGGAGAAGCTCTGGCTACTTTCTTTAGGCAGGAGCCTGGAGCTAATTGAACAACCTCCTTGAAGGTGATTTCAGAAAAAATAATGTGTGTGTGTGTGTGTGTGTGTGTGTGTGTGTGTGTGTGTGTGTGTGTGTGTGTGTGTGGTGGGGGTGGTGGGAATAGCTTGTGAAATCGGAGGCCTAAAATGGTGTTTCTGGAGAAAACCTATAGCATCGCCTTCTTCTGCGGGATGCATGATAAGGCTGATTTATGAAGCTGAAGTCATTTCTATGATTGCACTTCGGGGAGATTGGTTTCACGTGATGTGCTGAGCCAGGCTGGGCTGACTGAAGGGGAACCCCACATGTTCAACCCAGGCTGGGGCCCATCTCTTCAAGGGATTCCAGAGCTGGGGGAGGGGGCACGAGAAGCTGCTGACTTTGGATCTGGCAGCCCCTCCCCCGCGCAGGCTCATTAGGGGGACACACTGCTTTCCTTATTTTCTCTCTCCTTTTAAAACGTATTACTACTACTGCTGTGCCGGAGTAGAAGCTCATTGTAAATGCGCAGCAGGATAGTAGCAAAGCCCAGATTAATTCCCCATGGATTTATATGGCTCGTTCTCACCCACGATGACTTGTATGGTTTCAAAGGTGCCTATGCTGCTGTTTTTACGGCGGGTCACTAACTTTATTCTGGCATATGGCAGTTGGCGCCATGACACGGAGAGAACATTTTATACCTGAATTAAAGTGGATATTTGACAGTTTCTGTCAGAAAGTTCAGAGCAAAGAATTTGTGGGACAAGATTTATTGCATATTTTATGTGGGACACATCTGTTTCTTTGCTAGCTTTGTTCCTTCCCTTAAACTTTTTTAAAATAAGTTTCTTAAAGAAACATAATGACAGATTGGAAAAAAAAATCCAAAGGAGGGGGGAAAAGGCAAAAGTAGGGAATTTAGACCTAACTTTGAAAGAAAAAAGAAAACAAAAACAAAACAACCACCCCAAACTTACTTATCTTGAGGAGGCAAAATGATGACGCCCAGCCAGGTATCACTGCTCCAGGAAACAGCGATGTTATTACAGGCAACTGCTTTGTGGTTTGTTTAACACCATTCATATAATGAAGTTAGAAAACCTCACTGCCTACCAATTTTTACACACTTGAAGCAGGCGGGGGAAGGTAATCTGCTTGTGATGATCTTAATATTTGGCACTTTAAATGGTGGGCTAACCAATTAGTCCAACCATAGAGCAGTTGAACGAAGTTACTAGTGATTTTCTCAAAGTTTCAGATTACGTGGTAAAAGGTTTGTCAATGTTAGTTGACACAAAGACAATGAGAAGTTGGAGCGAAGTTCTTACATTTAAATGTTTATTCCCACTAAACATATTGCCCCTGCCTTCTTTTTTTTTCATTGTCAAAGCATGTCACGCATACGGGAGCCTGAGTTCAAACCCTAGCACACAATTGTTTAAAGTGTTTAAGTTAATCGATGTAATGCAGGGGTTCCTGCACTGTATTGGTTGGTGTATGTTGGTGGCCCTTTGTGCCCTGAATATATGCACACAGTGTAAAAGTTAAAGCTAGAGTGTGAGAGGTGGTCTGAATCCTCTTCACTTCATTTGTTTGGTTTTTCTTTTCTTTTTTTCCCCTCTTCTTCTTACATGGATTCCCGTGAATAAATCCTTGTTGAGTTAAAAACAATTACAGGACATTTAAACATTTAAAATTGATATGCCCAAAGATAAACGCAGACAACTTCCAACTGAAATCCATCAAGCCCGTGTGAAGTAACTATGTAAACTTCATCTTCATCTAAAACTCTCCCTATTATAATCACTGGACAGTCCCTGAGGCTCCTGACTGTATAAACACTAGACTCAACCTGGAGCCTCCTATCAACAAACAGGAGACGTTTCATTTAATTACAGAGTGAACTTTAATTGTGAAGTCTATAAAACAAAACTAAAACTTAACACTCTTAAACATATATTGAGAATTACATGTGTATGTATATATGTTTATGTTTATGTGTGTGTGCGTGTGTGTGTACGCACGTGTATGCAATGGCCTGAGCTTGACACTGGGTGTCTTCCTTGGTTGCTTTCCTGCTTGTTCTTGAGACAGGGTCTCTCAATGAACCCAGAGTTCACCCATGTGTCCCCAGGCAAACACTTTTAATTGTGTTCTAGGGTTCGAACTCAGGCTCCCATATGTGTGCGTCATGCATTTTCCTGATTCCTCAGTTCTCCCAATTTGATTTTAGTGACTTTAGGTAATATAACTCTTGTTATGTTATAACTCTCGATATAAAAATATAACTATTAAGAGATGAAATGCCTTTTGATTGCCCCATGCACCACATCCTTCACTAACTAAATACATTTAGTGGTCTACAAAGACTCAATTATTGTTAACAGTGGGTCAAACTCTTCCTGAACTTCTAAGTGTCCCTGGTGCTAAACTGCAAATTTCCTTGGACAAGAGTCGACTTGTTTGGTAGCCATGTATACACAATTTAAGTTTATTTAGCACTGTCAAGAGTCCTTCGTGATGATAGAATCATTTTAGGCCCCTAAAGTCCAATAAGTTATGGAACATTTTAGATTTGCAAATCACATAGATATTGGCACAAGCCTTGATCATCTAGGTCGACTATAATTCTTAAGCTTTTTGTGTCTTCTGAATTTGTTGATAATGCTGATTATATATATGTAATTATACACATTTAGTCTTGAGAGAATTAAATACCATCTATCTTTTGCCTTTTAAATCACTATGAAGTGACTTAAATAGATTATAAAAATGATTCAAATTTTCTCCTACTACTTATATCTTTTTTAGTTTGCCTTATCTTTTCACATTTAGATCATTAATCATTCACAACCAAGTGAGTCAGCCACCTCCCTTCTGAAGTACAAATGAGTGATGTTCATGTATCACAGACATTACCCAAGGGACCAACAATGGCACAGCCAATAATGATTTCACAGCAGCCATGCCTGCCTACAATGCGCCTACATAAGACCTATCAGTACTCAACTATAGATTGAGAGGGAGCTCACTGGGCCCTACTACTTCTCACTAAACTATTGGCAGCTGATACATTCTGGGGGAGGGCCAGCCACTCTCTTCATGTATGCCCACTGAAGAGTCCACGAGGCCCTTGAGGATAGTTAAAAACCCACATTTACACAGATAACCCTGGCTAGGCTCAGTGGGTCTCACAACAAAACAACCACAAAATGTCCTGAGTTGTGAGAAGGGAATGCATAGAGATGAAGGTCACATTACGCATGGACAGAATTGTCGAAGAACAATAAAAGTTTAAAAAAAAAAAAAAGATCAACAATGGTCTTTCTGTCTCAGCCTCTCTCCTGCATTCATGTGATATTTCTGTCACTTCAGTTAGAGCTTTTATCTGTCCAGGCTAAGCTGACCCACTCGTGTTTATTTTGATTTGTATGTATTTGGCTTTATCTTAGCTAAATTTACTCCCCAGTTATATTTATCAAGCTTTCTAGCTAATTCCTTTCCTGCTGACTTTTGTTGGACTCACCCAATTGTCTTTGCTTATTTTTCCTCTAATGGTTTCAACAAGATTAATACTAACTTTTGGCTCACGAAACTTTAAATTCTAGACAGGCATAATAACTGTCATCTTCAAAGAATCTAGAATAATTAAATATCAATACACTAATTTGAACAATGAAGAGTGGCCTGGTTTTCCAATGTATTTCCTATAAAATTCAGATCATGCCAGATTCCAGCTGATACCTTCTGTAATTTTACTTAGAGGTTATCTAAAAGAATGCTTCAGCATCAATACTTATTAATATCTAAACACTATTTTATTAATTTATTTGCTTAATGTATCATTTGTCCATTGACTTCTTCCTGGAATCATTTTCCTTTTGAACAAGCAAAAACCAAAGTGAGGGTGCCTGAATAGTAACTGAAAACTCTGTGCTTCTAAGGAGAATGTATTTTTCTCATTCATTTTAACAATAGTTTGGTAAGTAAAGAACTCTGGGCTTAAATTTTTTCCTATCAGAATTTCTGTGTGTTCATCTTAAGAATGTAATGCCTTTCTTCATTATTTATTTCTCTCTTTTGACTCATGTGCTGACTAGTTTAATGTCAACTTGACACAAGCTATAGTCATTTGGGAAGAGAGAAAACCAAGTCAGGATTGTAGGCAATCCTATGGAGCATTTGACTGACTGATGGCTGATGTGGAAGGGTCCTGCCCACTGTGGGCAGTACAACATCTGGGCAGGTGGTTCTGAGTGACATAAAAAAGCAAGATGAACAAGCCATGAGGTGGAATCCAGACTGCATGCAGCATTCATTCATTGTCTCTGTTTCATTTCCTGCCTTAGGTTCCTGCCTCGAGTTACTGTCCTGACATCCATTCATGATGGACTGTGAACAGGATACCAAGCTGAAGCAAACCCTTTCCTCTTCATACTGCTTTTGGTCCTATGACCCAGACACTATTATAAAACACTATTGTTTTATAACTCTAAGATAACTTGTATTCAATAGTCCTGTGGTTAATAGACTAAACTTTTGAACCTGTTTTCTATATTTCAGTCCTTCACTTTTTTCATCAATTTTCCTGTTTTTGTTCTATACTAGAATTCTTGGACTCAATCTTCTAGCTGACTAGTTTGTGATTGTGATAATGATGGTGATGATGATGATAGTAAGAATAATAATAATGTCTAATTTACTATTCAGTGTACATAAAAAAATCCATCAACCAAAATTTCATTTCTATGTTCTTCACTGGACTCCTTTTTGTTTGTTTGTTTGTTTGTTTGTTTGTTTTTGTCAGGGAGATAACTGCCTCTTGTAATCTTCCAGGATTACAAAATGTTTATGTTCTGATGTGCTCTTTCTCCAAGTGTTCTATGGGTCTAAGTTCTATTGGTTGTATTTGCTGGTATTCGCACTTGTTGATTCTAGATAGTGAACCATCTTTTGTGGCTAAGCTTCACTAGTGAGTACTGGGATAGGACATTAGGATTTGCCTTCTGGTGGCTTCAGAGTATCAAATGGAAAGAGGATGTTCACTGCCAGGTCCTTTCCTACACTGAAATCATTGCTACTCATGGACCTGCTCTCTCTCTCTTACATGCCAGACTCCTTTCTGTGATCCTGTCTGGAGAGAGGAACTCTCTGTTGTCTCCTATTCCAGGGTATGTCCAATGGCAGTTGCACCGTAGAATGAGAATGAGAAAATGTCTTCAAATGGCATTCTAAACAATGGCTTACATTTTTTAAAAGACATTTATTTATTATACAAGTACACTGTAGCTGTCTTCAGACACACCAGAAAAGGGCATCTGATCTCATTACAGATGGTTGTGAGCCACCATGTGGTTGCTGGGAATCGAATTCAGGACCTCTGGAAGGAGGAGCAGTCAGTGCTCTTAACCACTGAGCCATCTCTCCACCCCTAACAGCTTACATTTTAAAACTCAAATGTTTTACATGTCTTTCCTGATAGGTTCTTTGATAACATGTTGCTGCATGCATGCTTTGAGATTTTTACATTTTAAATGTGAATAAAAAGCAAATGTGTAATGTTGTAAATAATGATATAGCAATGCAGTTGTATCTAACCATTAAAAACACCCATTTAAAAGGCATTAGTATTGAAACAAGGTTCCCAAACTCTCAATGGTAGTTAGAAAGAGAGTACAGAAGGTTTAGGATAACTTTACTTCAGTGTGTTCTTCACAGACCAAGTTTCTTTCATCTCACAATGGCAAAGACGAAGGTTATAGAGCTGTCTTTTCTTTATCTGATATATCTGTATGTAACGTATATATCTTTATCTTATATATCTATATATCTTATCTTTAAGATAAGATAACATCTTCTCTTAAAAGCACTGGAAGTCATGATAGAGTAAAGACTTCTGCCAGACTCCACCCACTACCCTTTTATGGTTCTATTAAATATCATCCGTGGAAAAATAGGACTTAAGTTCTAAAACCACATAGAGTCTGCAAAGGATTTGGGGATAGGAGCTCATCGCCACCCCCATCCCCCAACGCACAGGAGATACCACAATGGGAGGGCTGGAGCTAGGAGTAAGCAAGAACTGGGGTAAAGTGTGCACCTAAAAACAGCTTTAACCAGGTACCGGAGAGATGGCTCAGCGGTTAGGAACCCTCGCTGATCTTCTGGAGGACTTAAGTTCAGCTCCTGGCACCCACATCAGGCGGTTCATCACTGTCTGTAAATCCAGCTAGGAAGTTTGAATTTCTCTGCCTCTAAGGGCACCAGCAGTCATCTGCATACACACACACACACACACACACACACACACACACACACACACACACACACACACACGCAGGTTCACACAGCTACACATAAATAAAAAATAGTAAAAATAAATGTAAAATTCCTTGGCTTCTTTTCCTTATTTTTAATCCTGAAAGGGATATATTCCATTCCTTTTAGGCCAGGAAATGAAAATTTTCTTGGATCTAAGTGATAATTTGTACTGGATGATCTTCTTGTTAGGTGGATAAAGTTCTACATAAATTTGAGGGATTTTTTACTAAGGAAATTTTTTTATATGTGGTTTTAAAAGTTTCATACAGTCATTAAAGTAATAAGGAATTTAAATACTTTAGTTGTACAAATTCCTGCATGCTGGGTCAAGTTTCTTTCATGATAAACAGTGTGTGTGTGTGTGTGTGTGTGTGTGTGTGTGTGTGTGTGTGTGTGCGCACGCGCGCGCATGCGCGCATATATATATATATGTGTGTGTATATATAACTTTAAGGTTAATCAAACATTTTCAAAACTATTATTTTATTATAATGAAAAGCAAAACATTTATCAGTAGCAAGAGTTGGACATGTTTATGTTCAACACTAGATCATTTTTAACCACCCTCATTGCCTTATCCAGCGGATTCACTGGCTCCCCTGCCTCTAAGACTCTGAGTATATTCAGTGCCCTAGTCCTTCTCTTGACTGCGCTCTTCTTTAGGCAATGGGCAATAATCCTAACTCTCTTTATTTTCCTGCTGAAAAATCCTAAAGGAATAACTTCAGGCTACACTCTCCATATGAGATTTGTGTTTCTCCAGCTCTTAAGAATTCCTATGTCCCAGTATGTCCAACCACCACAAAGATCTGTTCTGTTCAGTCTCCCTCTTCTCAGTAAATTACAATTCAGGAAGTTGATCAAACCAGGAATGATTTCTGGTTCTTCCTGTTGCTTTCAACTCTCACGTTTAAGTCCAGTTTCATGGCTCTTCTCCCTCAGTGAGAGATCATCAATCAACTCTTCAGTTCACCTCCACCTTTCCACCTTAATCCCCACACACCGCACACACTCATCTTTCAGTTTCTTCAGTAACATCCATCTGCAACACCTACTTTGATTCATCAATAGAATACAATGCAATCAGAATAATCTTTGAAAACAAACAAAAGCATGACAGGTTTTCTAAAGTCTCTCAGTGGATATTGAGTTAATATAATTTCCTTCTCCTGACCTTTAGGACCCAGCGATGGACAGTTTGCCCTAGATCTGTTCAGACCATCCTAGTTTAGCATCTGAATATCAAGTTCTTAGACATTTCAAGGGTGCTACTCAAGACATTCCCTCTGCTTGGGGTGTTTCCCACTCTTTCTGCAGTGGGTAATTCCTTGACCATAAGTAAAGAGACATTTCTTATAACCATAGCCCTTATTGAACCTGCACTTCCGGGAGTGTAATTACATAATAGGTCACTGAGTTATTTTTGGTCCCTTTCTTTTGCTAACTATATAAGCTTATATATTTTGTTGATGATCACACACAGGGTATACCTAGCAAAGTAATGACAAATGACAGGCTCACAGAAAATGGATCATTTATGCTGCTTCTCTTAGTTTCTACATGGCAGCAAGCTCTACTGTACAGACAATTTAGGAATTACTCTCTCTGTGATGTAAGTTCTTTAAGCCAGGTATTGTCCCTTGTCTTGGGGTGGCATAATGCTGACACACTATGCCAATCTATGAGGAATTGGTTGGTTGAGATTAGGAGCTCAGCAACCTTTTATTCAAGATATATTGGGGTGACCATGCACATTTAGCTTGGGAGATGTTTTTGAGAGTAGTGTTGAAGGGTGAAAACAACTGGAAGACCCAATAAGTGTTAAAGGCAGAGGTCAAGCAGGCTGTAGACAAAGTTTGAATTAGCCGTCAGAAGTAAGGATAGTCTCACAGAAATGAACTCTCCTGCTGGATGCATACACCTATCAGGACTGGTGAGTGGAAGCATCTCAGAGCATCTCATTCCTCCGACATCAAGGAGACCAGTGGCTACTTCCTTTTATAAGGGCAGTGGAAGAATGATGATATTATACAATACCAAGTGCTCTGTAGTCGAGGGTTGTAACTCTCCACAAGGGAAATGAAGACTCCCTGGGAATTCTACTTACTGTTGCCAGACATCCTATACCCCAATAGTGAGAGTACTGAACAAGATTGAGTCTCCTAGAGGTAGGGTGTCCCTGAACTTCAATAAAGGAAATAAAAGGGGGGGAGAAACTAGTCAAGGCTGAAGAAGAGAGGCACAGAAATGAATGAGTTGATTGTATCAAGTCTAAAGGAAAAAGATGAATGGGAGCAACATAAGAAATGAAGCAACAGATCCCAGGGAATAGAGATTAACTTAAGAAGAAATGAAAACAGTCAGAGAAAGATTCATAGTCTCCCTTGGCATTCTTCTGAATTGAATCCATGGCTGAATCCAGAGTTCTTAATATTCATCTTTCATGCCTTGTTCACATTTATGTCATGTACACGTTGGCATTGTCATGCAGGAACCAAGGGGGACTCCCCTGTACTATATCACTAGGTAATAGGAAACCTAGATTAGAACCAAGCAATTCCACATGCCCTTCATGTTCTCATAGCTGACTGTTTCTGAACTCAGTTAACTTCCATGAAGTCAATCACTTTCCAAACGTATCTCCTTCAAATACCTCAATGCAAGCAAGTTCATAACACGTGAACATTTGTCTACAACTCTTGCATTATTTCATCTTAAAGTAAATTAAATCTGAATTATGGAGGTTGTAGGAACAGGTGCGTGTCTCCATTAGGTTCTGAGTATATTTTTATTTGGATACCTCTTGTTCACAAAGATATGATGTAAAATTGAGGTCTAACTTTTAAAGTTCATTTTACTGAGTGTCTTCCACCAATCTTTCACAGAAGAAAGATGGGAAAATGTGGTCTGAGCACTATTAACTGACCATCTAGGGGTCAAGTAGACCTCTGGACCTTCATGAGCTTCCAATGTAAGCCATGACTTAGGGGAACCCAACAGTGTTTTCCTGGCTGGTGTTTGAGCCATTAAGAGGATCACACTTAGCTAGCTTTACGATCTCATTGCATTTACATGTGGGTTCTCGCTATTGTATCATTTAGATAGAAAAGAAAGGCGGTCGAAGTATCTTGTACTTTCAGACAGAATGCATAATACATAGGACTAACAATACTGTTCCTAGCAGAACATTCATTTCCCAATCACTTCATGGTTTTCTAACATTCCTGTGAACAAGAAAGGATATATCGATTACTGGCATGGGCCTAGGGTGGCATTCCAGAACAATGTGATTATCTCGAGAACAAAAGGGAAAGATGTTTGGATAGACACCTCGCTTGTTCATACAGTACGATAATCTATAGCAGACAAAAGTAGATCCATATGCATCAGAATGCACAAATATTAACTATGAGAGTGTACAATGGTAAACTGGGCTTGATTCATCGTTCCTTTATACTTTTTCTGTCTTTTACATTTTAGGCAGGATTTCATCTTAATTTGGTAAACTCTGTCAAAAGGAAAACTCTATCTTGAAATGAATGGATCTACCTTAAGTTGTCTTTTTCTTATATACAGAGTCATACTCTTACTTATGGGGAAGAAAAACTGATCTCTGAGAAGTGCAGAATAGAACAGTGGTTATCAGTGCTTGGGGAGGGTACTGGGGAGGAAATGAAGAAAGGCAGGAGCAATACTTTCTAATGAGTGTACACACACACACACACACACACACAGCACACAGAGCGGGGCCCAAGAACAGGACAGACTATTGAAAACAGAGCTAACTAAGTAATAAAAATAAATGGTGTAATTTTTCATTTGTTATTTTCTTCCCTTTCTGGAAGTTTACAACAGTGAACAAAGATAATTTGGCTGTAAGATACAGGCAAATTTAGTTCTATAGAGCGTCTGTTGCACTCTGCTGAGGACAGTTCACACCATAGCTGTCATCTCTTCTGAGAACAAAAGATAGATAACTTGTGGTTAAGCCTTTGTCTTAGACAACAGAAGATACATCTTCCATACATCTTCTTGGAGGGACCTCTCCTCACTAAGCATGGCTTTTCAGGTTCCTGGCTACATCCAGGAATAAGAAAGCATGTTCTAATGACTGGGAATACTGATCCAATCAAGGAACACTTTAGTGCTTTCAAAGTCTTTTATTTCAGGATGCTAGGAGTCTTGCCACTGATAATTTCTGGCATTCTCATCAAAAAATACACTAGTGCTTTTGTATGTGCTGCATATCAAATGTTTTGTCCTTTTGACAAGCATGCTAGTATATCCTTCCTTATGGCAGTAGATAGGCACTAGATCATAAACTGAAAATGCAGTATGTAAGGGTACAGGACTAAGAGAGCAAAACTCCAGTCAAACTGAAGGGAATGCCCTCCTGTCTACATGCAGGTCTACTTCAATTTAATTCTGGTATAACTAGTCAAAGATCCAGCAACAAGAATTTATTATGCAGCATCTATTTAAGATTGTGCAACGATTCATGAGAGGAGTCTAATCTTCCTAGTAAGTTGAAAACATACACTCCAACAGACGTTTTAGCAACCTTCTGCTTCTGCACAAGTGTGCATCCAGTAGGACTGGCCACTCTCTCACAACTTCATCCTGTATCTATGGCACAGGAACCTTTTAGAGGGTGATTTCAAATGTTTAAAGGGTAAGATTTGTTGAGTAATGAAAGCAGTTACATCTATGATTGCACACACACACACACACACACACACACACACACACACACACACACATATCAGTAATTTAAAGAAAGGTGAGATTTGGACATAGAAATGTGACAGGGTTGGAGGTAATGAATTCAAATTCTATTCTTACATTGAGACCAAAAGGGAGACCTAATAAAGAACTACTTTTTATCTGTGATTCACTTTGATGTTGCCTTAAGTTTTTAAAACAAGTGGGTGAGTGAAGAGTATTATGGTTTCTCTGGGCTGTAATGGAGAATTGTACATTAGGGCTGCCCAAAGTTGTAGTGATTGATAGTGCAGAAGACTGAAAACTAAATACTACAGACTAAAAGTAAAGAAGCACAAATAAAGTTATTAAGCTACAGAGTCCAGCACAAAGAACAAGGCATTGAAGTCAGAGCTCAGTCGTAGAACACTTGCCTAGAATTTGGGAGGATCGGTAGTGTTCAAACACTACTAACATATAAATATTGCAATCCTGATTTCAGATGAGTTCTTTTTAATTTTTAAATTTGTTTTTACTTATTCATTTTACATCCCACTCACTGCTCTCTTCCTGGTCTCCCCCTCCTACAATCCTTCCTCCTGTCCCCTCCCCTTCTCTTCTGAGCTGGTGGGGGTCCCCTGGGCATCCCTGCCCTGGCACATCAAGTCTGCAAGGCTATTTGCTTCCTTTCCCACTGAGGTCAGACAAGGCAGCCCAGCTAGAAGACATAGCCCATGTACAGGCAACAGCTTTTGGAACAGACCTCACTCCAGTTTTTCAGGACCCAGTGAAGACCAAGCTGCCCTGAGTGTGCCAGATTTTATTTTATGAGCTCTTAACCATCACAGATCTTTAAAAAATTACTCTAGCTAAGTCGTCACTGAAAAAGGGTAGTCATTCGATTCAGCTTCTCTCATTGTTCACTGGTTTGTTGATTCGATCAAGATCTTGCCCTTCCACCTTCACTAAGATAGAGGTTAGAGTTTGATTTTATTGTTCCTTTTTAATTTTGTGTTTGTCTCCACTGAGGAATTTCATTCCATTTAGGATCTCAAGGAAGGCTTTAATTTCTTTCCTTGTTAAGAAAGCTTCCTGCAGTATTGGCTGAGCACCTACTGCCCGGGAAATAGGCTATATATATATAATCACTATATATATATATATATATATATATATATATATATATATTATATAATATATTTATATAGTGATTAAAGTAGATACTGTCCCACTATTAGTAGCTAGGCAATTCCTCAAATATTTAAAAATACAGACAAGTGCCACAGAGTCAGAACGAAACAGTGAAGTTTATGTTAATAATAACAAAGAGACACTGGCTTTCACAGGAGTAGGTCTACGGAAAGCCAGTCTGTCTTCGGAGGTATTGTATACACAGATGTTGAAGAAGGAGGACTCCAAGTGAGAGAGGAGCAGTGAAGCCTCCCAACTGTCCTAGGAATAGGAAGCACAGTTAGCACATGATACTGGCCTCAAGTGGAACCTTGCAAGTCTGAAGGGAACACCCGGCCTGTCACCAAGTCTCCAGGGTAACATCCGGTCTGTCACCAAGTCAATGGATTGTGCCGTCTAAACAGATGGAATCTTGATCAGTTTACTCAGCCATTCAATCCTAATCTACCAGAATCCTGTACCACATTGTCACTGGCTTCCTTCTATATGAAATAGATCTAGCTTGAGTTCGATGATCTCTTACAGAGTTTTTAAAGTGAGACTTGAAAAAGAGCACTTAGCAGCCCTGCAGGTGCACACCTGCAATCCAAATACCTGGGGGCTCAGGCAAGAGGACCAAAAGTTTGAGAGGAGACATAGTGAGTTCAGGGCTAGCCTGAGTAACATTACAAAACCTTGCCAGAGCTAGCTAGCTAGACAGAGACAGAGACAGAGAAAGAAAGAGGCCAAGAATACTGAGTAATGTCTAATATTGTTTTTTATTTATTTTATTTTATTTGGTAAAGAACCACAAATACTATAGAATCTTAGGAAATTTTTATAGATAGATGTAAGACTTGAGGTCAGTTCTGAAGGACATGTGCTTCTTGGAAAAAAGAGTGGCAAGTGAGTGGTGTGTGTGTGTGTGTGTGTGTGTGTGTGTGTGTGTGAGAGAGAGAGAGAGAGATTTCATGTGTAAGTGTGTGAATGTATGTGTGCATGTGGGTGAGTGTGTGTGAGAGTATGTGACTACATGTATGAGTGTGTGAATGTGTGTAACTTTGTGTGTGAGTGTATGAATGTGTATGTGCATGTGAGTGTGTGTGAGTGTGACTGTATGTATGAGTATGTGAATGTATGAGTGAGAGTGTGTGTGTGTGTGTGAATGTGTGTGTCACACATGGACATTCACACTAAGGGGGTGTTTTCATAAGTCACAGTAAAGAGACCCACAAGACTGAAGAGAAACCTTTGTGGGAACAGTGTACTTGGAGAAGCAGGACAGAGAAAGAATCCATGGACACTAACTCTGAGAGTGATGAAAAAAGTCCAGAAAGACTCAGCGTTCTTTCTACTAACATCTGATTCCTGTGGGGGATGAAGGAGAGTGGGAAGGAATCTCATTGCTGCTGTCGGTAAATACAACTTCCAGCAGGGAAGCACTTTGGATATTTGCAAGAGCCCTAACCTGGGCTGGCATTGGGGATGCTCCCCTACCTGCCTAGTGACGGGGCTTCAATCCGCAGCCAAGTCACATTTTTGTATAGCTGTTAAACATCACTCCCAAGGGGGCTCGGGATCTAAAGAAAAAAGCTTTCCTCGTCCGTGGGTCGGCACTAGCCTAGCCCAGAAAAGCTGAATCCCTGTAGCCACTTATGCTCTGAAACATCCTCAGGCTGTGCATGTTTTTAAAACATCCCTATAACTATGGGTTGTTTAAAAATAGCTATACCCCAAAGAATTTATTTCCAGCATCTGACACGATTGATTGCATTTTGTAGCGATTTGTTATGTAAATAGCGGTAGCAGAGGAGAAACAGAAGAAAGAAAGCATTGGCCTTTCTCAAAGCCCGGCAGAATTAATGCTGTTGTTAGGTCGAGGGCTGTCTGTACAAAGCCGGATCTGTCCTGCCTGCTCAGCGCTTCTTCTGATGCATCCGCAGTTTGCAAAGGGACCGCAGTTGTTCCATCCCCCCTGGCTTTGCTTCCCAGACAGGGCCGTGGTGGTTCACTACGGAGAGGGTTTTTATGGCTGAGCTGGTGCTGTGAGGGGTTCAAAGGCAGAGGGAACAGTGTTTTGGGGTGGTCACTCAAAGACTGGGGGTGGGAGGGTTGTCAGCAACTCCAGGCTCGATGACACGGAAGCCGTTTGCTGCGGATTTGAATTTGTTCAGCTCTGCCTGCTGACCAATCTCACTTCTGAACCAGCTTCCCTGACAGGGTTATGCTTCATAGCTCGGAGTGCTCAAAGGGGTTGGAGGCAGGCAAACAGCA
Organism: Rattus rattus; assembly: GCF_011064425.1. Taxonomy (NCBI): domain Eukaryota; kingdom Metazoa; phylum Chordata; class Mammalia; order Rodentia; family Muridae; genus Rattus; species Rattus rattus. The sequence goes on along the minus strand of NC_046158.1, from coordinate 91,874,431 downwards.
TTCATAGATGTGTGTACATGAGTGAAGCAAAGGGCTTTTCACCTAAACTCATTCTCTTCCTCACTCCACAACCCTTCCCCACTTCTCCCGGCTTTCCTACCCCCTCCCCCACCCAGCTGCTTATTTAAGGTCCTAGTTCTAGGATTCTGATGTTGCCTTTGCCATCCCAGTCTGAGGTAGGGAAAAAACAGGCGAGGTAAGGAAGAAGACATGGTTTTGGTCTTTAATTAGCATTGCTGATGGGGAGAAAAGGACTTGGGTTACTGGAACAGAAATGTCTTATTTTTTTCCCCAGCCCCCTGGGATGTTGTCTCCCTTGGTTGGTCACCACTTTACTTTTGAGATGAGGTCTCCTGCTGAACCTGAAGCTCACTGACTGGATTAGACTGGCTGGCCGGCAGGCCCCAGAAAAGGCAGTGTCTCAGCCTCCACAGCACTGAGACCACCATGAGTGAGCAGTTCATATGGTTTCTGGGGAATTACACAGATTTTCATGCTTGTGTAGCAAGCACGTTAGCAACGGAGCCATCTTCTCAAGCCCAGAAACATTTTCTGAGACAACTTGTTTGTTGTTTTGAAGAATCTTGACTGAGGTAGTGTGATTCACCTGACACTGGTGAGGGAGAACCGCAGAAAGCCACTTAGCAATAATCCAGTCCCCACACAGGGTCAAGGAGGGTAAGCCTCCTGATGGGGTTCACGAAGGAACCATGGAGGAGAGACGGAGCAGTGTCCCAGGATGGCTTGCCACCCACGGTACTAACACAAAGGCATAATAGATATATGCTTATGAGGAGAAGGTGCCGCCCACTGTAGGCGGGGTTTCCCACCTCAGCTAACATAATGAACATAATATCCTACAGGTATGTCCGCCAGCTGACTTAACCCATACAGTACTTCACTGGGCCTCTCTTTCATGTGATTCTAGATCATGACAACTGACAATCAATACTAACAATCACACAACCACTTAGGGGAGGGCATCGTCATTTGTATCAGTTTGTGAATTTAAATTGGGGAGAATTCAGAGGCACAGAAGCATCAGAAAATTTCATTCCCTCCTTAAAAACACACTGCTGCTAGGAAGTCCCTACAGGGGCTGCCATCCAGTGTGGGTAAGCATCAGCCGGCCCACTCCCCATGGGTCAGGGAAAACAAGGCAAGCATAGGTATTCATGCATGGAGAGCTCCGTGCTCCAACCAAACAGACTGCTTTTTTGAATAGAAGGTGCCTCTCACTTTTGTTCATTAATTTTTTTTCTGCATTATAACCTTAAAAACAAACTTAAAATTATTTCCTCTTCCAAATTCAAATATCACTTTCTTGGCTCAGGCTGACAGTCTGGTTTTTGCCAGTGATCAGATGCTCAATGCCAGTTTCCAATCAATGGCATTTTAAAATGCAGACACATTGTGTGTGTGTGTGTGTGTGTGTGTGTGTGTGTGTGTGTGTGTGTGATCTAAAGTAACCTCAAAAACTTGCGGTTTTCTTACCAAGGCTATCATTTTCATGATGCGATTGTCTGCAAGGGTTTCTTTTTAAAAAAAGGATGCTGCGTGTTAATTACGTGGGAATCCTATGTCAGTATTTCCAAATTGATAGCACTTTGGAAGATCTTGGGACACAGGCAAGGAGCACTCTTGATGGTCAGCGTCTGGTGCAAAGCAGGAAGAAAGAAGATAAAGCTCACGAACTTGAGGAGATCAGAGCTTTTCACGCGCTGGGCTTCATGCTGCTCGTTCAGGACTCCCGCCATTTTCTCCTATATAATGGCCATTTGTGTAACTTCCCACAGCAACAATCCATAATCTAACTTTAGCTTTATGATTTTGGCCTTTATTCTATGACTTTAGTAACTGAAGCTCAGAGTGTCATTTCCACCCCAGTCCACCACACCCAATGCCCACTGTTCAGTCCAACAAGTATTCAGCTCCCGAATACTCTGTGATTGGAACCGGGGAGTGACTGCAGTGAGGACAGTGAAGCAGTGATGTCCACCTTTCGGAAGCTTGTGTGCAGCCTGCTCCTGTACCTGCAGGGACACCATGCTGCAGTGACACCATCCTGCAGTGACACTATGCTCACCGTCTAATGCTTTTGTCCTGTAAAATGCACCCTGATCATCTTTCCCTTCTATTATCCCATGTCTTCTTAAATTCTCATTCTACTTTTACTTACTATCCCTCCAGCTTCATGTGCACACCATGACAAGAATCCTTTTATTCTGCAGTGCTTATTATCCTACTAGAATTTTTAATGGCTCCCCCGAAAAATGTAAAACATAGACTCTTGGGTCCACCTGGACTTTCTACAACTTAGACACATTTTCCCATTTCTCATTACTTCTCGGATTTCTCAATTTTAATTTCTACTACAGACACATAGAACTTGGTAGAAGACTTGCTCTTCAGCATCTCAATACCTAATACCTTCTTTTTATAAGTACAGAAACTGAGTCCCAAAGAACTAAGTTATTGAGAGGTTTAGTAGAAGCTAGAGACAGCATATCATTCACTGAAAGGCCAGAAACACTGGGTGAGAACAACGAAACCCCAGGGAGCTGGGAAGTTCCTGGGTCATGATGTAGAATATAATTTTCAAATTTATAATTTTAGGAGAATATCTAGGTGGAGAATAACTATCCCTGCCAATTGATTCAATGTCCACTGCCTCCTTGTGCCTCCCTGCACCCCTGTCTCCTCCTCACACACCCTCATGCTGATCCTGCAGGTGGCTGTGTGTTATGTATTTGCCAACAGCCTTCCACATGGTTCCCTGTGTCTGGGTACAGCATTGGCCCATCAGAGATCTGACTTAGATGAATATCCCATGGTACCGCTGATCACTCAGGGTAGCATGACTAAAAATACATGGCATGCTAGCCCCCATCCCTAAAAGATATGACCCGGAGTACATAACGCCCCAGACTTTGGGATATTAAACTCTCTGCATCCCCGCTTCATGTGATCCACAGCGCTATTCTGATTCCCTGTAATGAGAACGAGTCCTCATTTTCGAAACACCAATGCTCAGCTTCTAATTCACTTCCTTCCAGATTTCCATTTCCGGTACAAGATATTTCCTGATTTCACCTCCTTTGCTCCTCAATTAAACATTCTGTGAACCATGAGTAAAGCAGCATCTCTCCTTCAAACGCACATTTTTCCCCCCTGAAAAGGACAGGATGAAAACAATAAAGCAAACGCATAGTACTTCATGCGAAGAGAAGTTTTAAGGAGCTATGTAAAATAGAGAAAAGAGAAAAAGGAAAAATTAGGGCCACCCACCAGACAAGCTACTTTATATAAGTATTATGTAGGGTACTGTAATGTTCCAAATTCCTTTATGCTAGCAAAATTTGTATGTGGAGCACAATTTCTGATGTGACATGTTGGGTGGAGTGGTGATGATATTCAACCCTCATGGGTGAGCTTAGTGCCCTTTTTTGTCCCTTTTCACTACATGAAACACCATAAGGAGGCACAGCCTCTACAGGAGGACAGCCTCGGGACATTGGGGATGCCTTGTCTTGGATTTCCTAGGAATCACAAGAAATAAAGCCCAAGGCCTTCTCTTATAAGGAAACCAAACTGGTTAGGACACCCAGCCATCTCTGACATATTTAAGAAAAGACTGGAATGTAGTGGAGGCAGAGGTCCTGTGGATGTCTGGGGGCAGGTCTCTCTGGACAGAAGAGGACCCAGCATGCGGTCCTATAGCAAACCAGGGAGCACGGGGAGATGGGAGAAGGAAAGAGACCAAGGCAGGGAGGGGGACGGAGTGAAAGCTGATGACAGCTGTGGTGGGGGCAGGGCTTGCAGGTTTTACTGGACTCTGGATTTTAGGATTGAAAAGACGGGTTGCCAGAGGACTCTAGAAAATGAGTAACGATCTGACGTGAGTTTTTAAAGGTGAGCAGGATGACTCCAAGTGTGCATTTGAGAAAGGGTGGTGCTTGAGCCAGTGTGGTAACAGAAACAGTAATGGACTGGCTGTGGTGGGAGAGTGAGAAAAGGATAAGAGTTTCCAAGACTTTAGCATTTCAAGGAAGGACACTTCCACTTCTGAGCAGACGACAGATGGTAGTGCAAAGGGTGAGGTCAGGGGAGCAGAATGTGGTCTGGGACACCAGGTTTGAGGTACGTACTGGCAGTTGGATGCACAAATCTGGGCTTCCTAGAGAGGTATGTGCTAGAGATATAAATTTGATAGTCACTGAAATGAAGGCCACGAACGAATGTTCTAGCAGGTGAGCCAAGCTAGACGGAACTCTGGGAGAGAGCCCAGAAGCTCTGCTGTGTTTACAGATCAACAAGACAGCCAGCCAGAGGACAAGGAAGCATGGTGTCTGTCTTGAGCTGAAAGAAAGAGTATTCTAACGACGTCTGAGGTGGTCATGACAGCAAACACGGCCAACAAGCTGGGAAGATCTGTGGCAACTATGCAGTCTCCGAGACTAGAATTTGAATTTCCCCTTAGGCCTGAAAAAGACAATCTAAATGCTGAATGAACAAACCAAACATGACAGTTGTCAGTCACAGAGAGCAGGATGTACTCTCTGCTGATGCCCTGCCCAGGAGCAGACAGATGCCGTCATCAGGGCAGACTCAGAAGAAGATGACCACCTTGCCTCATCAAAGTGGCACCATCCAAGACACACTCCCCGGCTGAAAGACTTCAGAGGTCTTAGCAATCTAAGGTGAAGAGTTGGGGAAGAAAAGAAAACAAACAGAGACGCAATGAGGGGTGGGGGAGGGAGAGAGGAGGAAGGGATGAGGTTTGAACATACCAGACAGTCCAGAGGGACAGAAATCCAAACTGAAAAATAAATATGAAGGGTAAGGCATGGGGAACTAAACACAAAGATGGAGAGAGAGAGAGGGAGAGGAGAGAGAGAGAGAGAGAGAGAGAGAGAGAGAGAGAGAGAGAGAGAGAGAGAGAGAGACTGATAAAAGAGACAGGGTGAGAGGGGCAGAGGTGACTGAAGTAATGGAGAAAAGAATTACAGGCATGCACGAAGAAGGAACCCAAGGAAGCCTAATCCTGGTGCCTGGAGGAAGAGCAAAGGCAGGATGGCAGGGCAGCTTGCACTCACTGACAACAGCCAGGGCTGCAGGAAGCAGGCCTGAGTTCTGAGGAGACAGGGGCAGTTAGGGAGAACCTTCCATAAAACCTCAGGGTATTATGACAAGAAACAAGAACAGTGGCCACACTGAAATGCTCAGGTGACAAGAATGACAGCAGCCCTGGGGGGACAAGTCTCTAGACTGCCCCATTCCTCCTCAGGCCTCCAGTCAGCCACCACAACATCCAAGGCCCTTAAAGCGAGAAACAAAACGAACAGCTTTAGCTAGATGACCGGGCCTATTAATATTTGGATAATTAAGGGAAGATACCATTTATGTATTTTCAAAAAAAATTCTTCTGTGGGAGGGGCCTATTTCCTGCTTGCTAAGACTTGGTTTAATAAGGGAAAAGAATGGAGACAACAGAATCATTATTTTTCCAAATGAGTGGAGTGGCAGTGGCTGCTGCTGCCAAAACTGCTTTGAACAATAGGGTTTTGACACGGAGACTGAAATCTAAACAGCACGAAGCGATCTCGAAAGCTGAGCCGCCCCCATTATCTCATGCTTGTGCGACTACAGCCCAAAAAATGAATGATGAGTCTCCATTTGTACAAGCAGAACAGCGGTCCAAGGCCTGAGAAGGATGCTGATTGCCCATCTGCTTGTTTATACAGCCCAGAGACGGTGACTGGACAAACAGCTCATTTCCCTTGAAAGTGGACCAAACCGGGGTGTGTGTAGTGGGTGAGGGGTGCTGTCATATGTGGTGAGAGGAAAGGGAAGATCTCTCATGGGAAAGGGCCTTGAGATCAAAGCCTCAGACCCGCAAGCCAAGAAGAGATTGGTGCAAGCAGCTGGCCTCCCACAAAGGCTTCGTTTCCACAGCTTTCTGCATCCCAGTCTCCCACCCCACCCACCCTGCCACTCGGGCACCGAGTGGAACCTCCACTCAGAGTCAGGCCATGTCCAGATATTCAGATGAATGAATCAAATGGGAAGTGTCAACACCAAGCCAGCCTCCTATTTTTGGCAGCTAGACTGATTCTGTTTCAGTGAGTTTCCAGGCTGCTTTGGACCTGAGGTGCAGCTCACTGTTGTTTGCTACCCTGTACGACAGTTTACATTTCCATCGCTCCTTGGCTCCTGAAGAAGACAGCAGCCTACCTGAGGACGAGGACTTGAAGCTCTTCAGACTCCACAGCAGAGGCCCTTACGAGCGAAGGGCCACCATGCCAGGCGTACGGACACTGATCATAACTCCTTAGACTGCTTCTGTTCTCCTTACTTGCCGACGTAAGGAAGGACCTTTCTCCTTCACCGTCTGCAGAAGTCAGGGATGACTGGCACCTATCAGAGTCCCTGGAACAGGGCTGTGAGGCTTTGCTCAAGACTCTATTCCTCTAGTGAGCAGTGACATTGTCTGTGAGACCAGCTTGGGGCTGTGGGGGTTGATATAGGAGGATCATAAATACAAGGCTGGCCTGGGCTACATAGCGAGACCTTATGTTTGTCATAAACAAGCCCCGATCTCCAAAGGGTTGGGAAAACACGTCTATTTCTACTCAAAATAGTTGTGCTTGGCAACAATCATCTCCTAGCTGCCATAGATGACAGGCTAACACACAGCAATAGAGCCCTGGTGTAGGATGAAACAAAGTGGGTCCTTGATGATTTGCTTCTAATCATTCAGAATACATTTTAAGCATACTATATAGACTGGCTACTCCATGTCAGGGAGAGCCATACATAGGGCACAACAAACCCAAGTTCAGATGTTTATCTCTGGGCATCTAGAGAGACACATAGTGGATACATTGACGGAAGCCTAGCACTGGTTAGCACTGATTAGCTCCTCAGCAGGGAAGATCATAGCCCCGAGATGTGCACTTGGGTGAGTAGGAGCCTGAGGTCTGCAGACGAAACATAGCAAGTCAGCAGCCCCAGCCTTCCCAACCTGCTGCCTGGAACTACTGTGCTCTAGTCTCTGGCCAGCAGCACGTGTACTGTGGCTCAGACTCTTGCTATTCGAGGAGCTGGCAGTGAGAGGGAAAGAGAAGAGGTAAGGGAATACCATCTGTTCTTACTAGACCATTGCGAGAACAGCGGGGTTACACCGTATGAGCAACTTAGTGACTGTACATTAATGATAGGAACAGCATGGTGGACACGTCTAACTTCTACACATCCCAGCGGTACACCACTGGCTTAATCCATTTCCTTCCAGACAGGGAGGCTGTGTGCACACATTTTGAATCACGTGTGCAAAGGTACCGTCTTGGGGATTGGCTGTTTCACTAAATGACAAAACAATTATCACTGCCTGGTGGTAGAGGGGGGATGGGAGGCTGGGAAGATGCTTGAGAGGACAAGCATGGTTAGGCGACCTACATGAGGGATGTACAACACCAGTATAGGCCCGCAATCTTCCAGTCACAGGGAGGAAAGAGCAACTGCACACTGAGAAACTCTGGAGAAAAGGGATACCTGAAAGAAGCAGCCCACAGTTCACAGGCCCAAAGAGCACATAAGGTGATTATCCAAACAAGGAAGTATGCCTCAGCTGCAGTCTCTACCTTTGGAAGGTAGATGCAGAGAGTAGAGCCACACAGTGTAAAAGTTTCCCCTTACACAGAACTGCGGCTTAGAGAGGGATTTACACACAGGGATGAACTCTTAGTACAAACAGTGGCCGTGTAGCAGTTTATGTACCCACTGGTTTTCTTCAGGTCCTTATGGATTAGTTTAGATCAGTGGTTCTCAACCTGTGGATTGTGACCCCTATGAGGCTCACATATCAGATATCCCGCATATCAGATATTTATACTACAATTCGTAACAGTAGCAAAATTATAGTTATGAAAAAGCAACAGAAATTATTTTATGGTTGGGTGGGTCACCATATCGTGAGGAACTGTATTAAAGGGTCACTGCAGATTTAGGAAGGTTGAGATCCACTTCTGTGGATGGTTTGTTTTGGCCCACCCCCATCTCCTGGAATTTGCTGATCTTTGCTTTATATTGTCACAGACTGGAGCAAACGAGAGTCACGCTATGTCGTTCACTTGTACTTAGGTGTCTCTTGGATGCTGTCCATTCAATACTTTCGAGAAATAAATGTAACACAGAGATATATGGTATTTTAATATTAGAGTATATGTGGTGTGATCCTGGAGGAGAGGTCCCACAAGGGGATAAATTCATTTTAAATTAAGACAGCTGCTGTGTCAAACTCACACACCTGGAGCGTGTAATCAGAATCCATGAACTTTAATATAAATTCCACATTCTGGCCACTTATCTATATTTTCAGGAACAGTAAATTGGCAATATGAAGTAAAAACTGAGAATTTTTCCAACATGGATTTGGAAGTGGCCCTAACTCTCTCTATACATTCTACTGGCTCCATTCCAACCAGAGAGAATTTTGAGAGCTTGCGTGTAGAGTGCTTGGTTGGGATTATTTTCTGATAGCTCACAGCTAACCAAAAAGGTTATCTACAAGACTCACAGGAAGAACGAAGTATAAAGGACACATTCAGTTCCCACATAATCATAATTTCCTGCTATGTCTACAAAAACTATTCAAGAGTCTGTGTCTAAATACCCTTTGCACTTTGGGGGAAAACCCCTGAACTCTGTGGATTTATATTTCAGTTCAACCATGTCAGTTCCTGGTGATTTCTGCCCTTGTAGGATGGAGTGTAGCCTTGGTCCTCAGCTGTTAGAGTGGCCACCACTAATCAGCCATATAGGGACCACAGAGATCACAATCCCCTCACAAAAGAAACTCTGATCAAAGGGAAAGTATAGGAAACAGCTAATAAACTTCTCATTTTGTCCCCTAAAGCTCAGTAATATCCTAGATAATATCTTCTCAATTTTAAATAAATTATTGCTGAAAAATATAAAAAAAATATTTAAATTCGGAACTTAATTTGAGAAGTGTTTGTCATGACTGTGTAGATTAAACTTGTTTATTTAGTCTCTCATGCCTCTACTTGGGAAAATTTCTCTGAGTTTCTTCTTCTTTCTTCCCTCCTCACCCTTCATTCCTCCCCCTCCATCTTCCGGACATTGAATTATATTAAAAGAAGAGTTTTTGCGCAGTTGTAGTACGGGGCCTACAAGAGTAGTTTAAGGCCATTTGTCCCTGGGAAAGGAAGGAAGGAGTGTTTATTACATCAGGTGCAGAAGTACAGAAGTCTCAGAGGACTGATCTCCTAGGATTCCAACTGCAAAGACAGTGTCTCAGAAGTGTGATAGAAAACTGGCATATGGGACTTAATGTCCCGGGAAATACATTCTGGCTGACGATGATGGGTCTTATGTGTAAAAATAGTCACAAGCATGTGAGTCACTTTGTAGCACTGGGTGTGTGAAACTAAGATTTATGAGTTGTGTGTTTACCTCATGTAGAAACACTGAGAAACAAAGCGTTTCCTTCAGATTGAGGAGAAAGATAAAGTGCCACTCCCTGGAAATGGCATCTTTCCTTTTTTTCCTACAGAAGTTCTAAGGACCACTTACATTTGATTATTTATTGATCATTGAAGACACTATCCCTTTTCCCCAGGCAATTGCAGATGGTATACTTTGTAAGCCTAGATGGGCAAAGTACAGGTCAGGACCTGCAGGTTAGCAGTCCCTCTCTGAAGAGGTGGTGATCTAAGGAATGGCCACTGTGAAAGCTTACCGCCGAGATGACCATCTCTGCATGCCTGTTGATTCTTAATGAGAGACCTGTGTGCTCTTGTTTCAGGATGTTGAAAATGGGTTGGCTTACAACTTATTTAATCAAAAGTATATCAAAAGTACATAATGTCTTATTTCTATTACTTAAACAGGCTTGGCCATTTTTGCTTTCTACCACAAGTGAAAGCTATTTGCTTTGGGAAAAGTCAGCTACCCAGAGACCGCTGTAGTGGGAAAGAAAGCCCAAAGTGACATACAATGGTTACTTAGAATCTCAAAGATTGTCTTTTAACCTCAAACATCCTTTCCAACCCACGGCAGATACACATATGTGTATGGAAAAGCTATTTTTGGAATATTCAATTTCTACCCACCATAGGACTCCAGCTGCAATAACCAGCAACAGGGTCTTGCTAACCCACGGAACAACACAAGAGAATACACTGTTATTTTGAGCCATTAAGCTTGGAAGCCGTAGGCAACAAGTAACTGAAGGATACACTGTGGACTGAGGCAAAACCAGTGTGCATCTTGCTCTTTAATGAGTGTACAGTGCCAAGAACACAATAAGAACTAAACTAATATTTAATTAGCAGTTTGAGCAATTTTTTTCTGTTTTAAAAAGACAAAAGAAAAACTCGTGGTCAATACTGTTTCATAGATGGAATGAAATTCTGACTTTGTCTAAGCGGTGTAAGTAAAGCTCAAAGGAATACAAAGGCATGTGTGTGTGTGTGTGTGTGTGTGTGTGTGTGTGTGTGTGTGTGAGTGTGTGTGTGAGTGAGTGTGTGTGTATGCCTGGTGTGTGTGTGTGTGGGTGCACGTGTCTGTGTGTGTGTGTATGTGTATGTGTATGTGTGTCTGTGCGTGAGTGTGTGAGTGTGTGTGTGTATGCCTGAGTGTGTGTGTGTGTGTATGTATGTGTGTGCATGTGGGTGCACGTGTCTGTGTGTGTGTGTATGTGTGTGTGTGTGTGTGTGTGTGTGTGTGTAGGATTATGCACATCCTGTATCAGAGGGTTGAGACACTCAAGCTGATTTCATAGTTGCAATGTTCTTATGTATAAGATTGGTGTTACTATCTCTATCCTTGGAATGAAGGCAGTTAGCGTGTTTTCCAAGTCAGAAAGTCAGCAAGGGACTTGAACTCAGGTTTGTATAACTCTAAAGTCAATCTTCTTTGCATTATACTATCATATTGCTCACACTATATTATCATATTGTTCAGAATATAACAGAAAATGACCTGACAGAGGTCATCCTTTGAGTCTTTTCCAGGACTGTCTACCTCCATTAATTGCTGTCCAGATGCTAAAACCTACTTTACCATTGGTACGTGGACAAACTGTGATCAGGGCTTCAGTCATGAATTCAAGCCAGGAACCAATGCCAGAGGAAGCTTAAGACTAAGACAGCAGATAACCACGCATGTATCCTGTGCTAGCCATCAGACTCACTTCTAGAATTGTGAAACTCGGGAAGATGCTAAGGGAGAATAGAACCCTTCTGGGAAGGACAGCCATTTCAAATAGCTGTTCCGTGGCTTTCTGCATGATTCACTTGGACACATTAAAGCCTTCTTGAATTATTACAGCACAACTCCTCACTCCATATTTCATTATTTTGTCAGGGAAATGGGATCTGTGATGAGCTCATTAGGCAGGCAGTTGATTATTTCAATCAATAATTTGAATGCCAATGACTTGCTGGGTGCTGAGGTAGGAGGGAGGTTGTACACAGCAAAGGCGCCGGTGTCTGCTTTTCAGGTGGAGAAAGGGTGAGCTACCAAGGCCTGACAGGCCAAAGAGTCTGAGCTCTCATGTGTGGCCAAAACTATGAAGGGACACAAGCTGGCGTGAAGGGACACTAGCAGGCCATGCTTACTTCCTACTGTGAGACAACTGTTTATCTCTACTTAAAACCGTTCTGGTCTATTCTATGCCTTTTTATTTTTCAGAAGCAAATGAAAATGTCTGCAGAAAGTTACCACACAGATGGATATGTTCTCAACTCAAATGGTTAATACGAGGATTAGAAATGGCATGGCCATTTGGTTTAGCCTTTGGTTATAATCTTTGAAAGTAAGTTTTTAAAAAGAAAGAAAAGAAAGAAAGTTCTCATCCTTCTCCAGTTTGCTAGAAAGCAGAGCTTGAGTGCTGAAGCTGCCAGTAGTTACCAGGGATAACTAAAGTTGGTCATTCTCCTCCTGTTTATTGTCATCTTCTATTTAGCATGGGGTGGAGTGGAGGTATTCACACTGTAGAGCTCAAGAATGAAGTGCTTGCATTTTAGCTCAGAGTCCACTAGGTGGCGATGTTGTGGATTTTGGCAGCCATAGTGTGTGCTCCATAAGGCATGGCGTCTTTGATGGATTAAGCATATCTCCTGTCATTGAGAAGTAACCCCAGAAATTCCTGACACCCTTTTTATACACGCTCACTTACCCAACTTATATTATATTTGTGACAATGTACACATTTTAACAAAAGGAAGCTTCATATCCTAGATAAATGCAGATCACATAGATTACTTCTGTCTAGATTTTAGGGGAGACAAACAGATAAACATGACTACTTCCCAGTAGTGAAGACAGTCTTCCATAATTAACTAACTACCTTTAGAAGTTGGTGCCATCGGCCAACACACCACTGGGTGAATAAACCAGTCATTGAGCCCCACTCTGAGCATCTGAAAGGCTGAGAAATGACTGAGAATGTAAGGGTAGGCTGGCTGATATGCATGGCCTCAGGCTCTCGACTAAATGCTTTCCTAGGCTCTTATTAGTGCTGCCATGATCTCGTTAAAGCAAAATGAAGTCAGAGAAGAAACAATTTGAGAGAATAAAGTGAGCATTGCAGGACTATACATTATTGACAAAAGTCATGAATGCTATGATATTTATTCTCAAAGTAGTCTTCCATCATAAGAACGACAATAGCTAAGTACAAGAGGACCCATGGGATAATTGCTTGAAATCACCCATTAAAACCTCCCTACAGGGGAACTAGAAAATGGTTCACTGAAAAGGCAAATGCCACTTGTTCTCTCCCATTTGTGGTTCTTAGTCCCAAATCTTCAGAAGTGAGAAGGAGTATGCACATCCTGGAGTAACCACAGAAACCAAGAAAGTTAAAAGGGGCCATGGGTGAGTAGCAGGATACAAATCCCATGTGTGAAGTGGGAAAGGGGGGGAAATGGAGAGAGGAGTTTCAACTCGGGAAGGGAAAGGAAGGCCACTACAGTAAGGGAGGCGGGGAAGAGACACAGGTAACGCTAAAGACTCATGCTACTTTATATTTACCTAAAGTGTGTGTGTGTGTGTGTGTGTGTGTGTGTGTGTGTGTGTGTGTGTAATCAACTTATCCACTTGGGCTGACAAGGCTCCCCACAAGAGCCAGAGAGTAACAAAAAAGTCCAGTGTCTGGCATGAGAATCCTCCATTCAAGCCGTGGTCAGGGTAGTCCAAGTGACTACTGGGCAATGTATGCCAATGGCTGTTGCCCTTGGTTACCTCTCAGAGACTGAAAACTCTAGACACAGGACTTGGGAGATTCGAGGACTCTGGAGAGTCAACCTGGATCTAACCTGTAAGCCTCTTCCTTGAGAGCCAGCAGAGGAGTTCTGTAAGCTGCCAAGGACGGAGAACGATCAAGAGTCCTACCCATCGGTGATGCCTAAGAAGCATGACAATGACCAGTGTGACAAGAAATCCCCAAAGGTACAACTGTGGCACTCGTGTCTTGGTGGCAACAAGAGCTGTCTAATTAAGGTCAGTTCAGTTGGGAACTCATGCCTGGTACTGGAAACCTGGCCAACCCAGGGCTAGTGAGGTCACTGATGTTAGAAGGTCAGTAGATGGTGCTACTGTAACTTTAGACACCGTAATCCTAACTGGACTGCAATACTTACCTTTATACCCACAGGTAAGTGTAGCTCTCACTGCACATCAAAGACGCTTCTCTTTGAAGAAAATGGACACCACAGAAAACCACAACCAGTCATAATACAGAGATCCACTGACCCACTCCAGTGGACAGATCTATAACCCAACTCCTGGCCCTCAGGTTCTGGTAACACGGTGGAAAAGAGACTGTAAAGACTGTAAGAGCAGAGAACCAGGAAGTTTGCAGTGAGATGGTGTCTCCTGGAAATGACAGGGAAGCTACATCTGTGGTAGCTCAACCAGAGGGCAGCCTAAACAAAACCTGACCAACGGCAGGACCAAGAAACACGCCAATGCAGAAGGTGGGCGTTTCATAGGGTCCCCCATCCTTAGACAAGGAACTATAACACTAATGACTGCTGAGAAAGAGAGGGAATTGGCTCTCCAGGGTGGGCCCCCTAACTGGTTATCCCATACGAGTTGTCAGCCCTGAAATCACATACATACAAGCCATACCAAACATGCTCAGTGGCTGACTTACATTTTTATGTTTAAATATATACACACATACACTATAACAATAAGAATCAAGAAAGAGAGACTGTCAACTCAAGAGGGAGTAGAGGGTATGTGGGAGAGATTGGAGGGGAGAAAGGGAAGGGGAGAGGTGATATAATTATATCGTAATTTAAATATTTTAAAATTGTAAATAGAAAAAATCCTAAAGTGAAAGACAAAGAAACAAAACAAAAGAAAAAGCTCCTCATAGTTGGTGAGAATCCCAAGGGGCAGTGGTGGCTGGGCCAACAATTACTTGGTGTAATTTATAAGAAAAACAACCATTACGCAAGATGCAGAGCCGAGTACTGACTCCACAACATAAGTCGATGTTCATCGCCCTCTCCCCCTTTTAGAATCACCACTGATATGTGTTTGCTACTGTTAGGAAGATAATTATTTTTGATTTAATTGGGATTTCTAGAAAGGCTTGCCCAAGACCAAGCTACTATCCTGGGTTATATAGCTAGTCTACTCTGACATTTTTCTATTTCATTTGGAGAGATACAAAGTGTCTCTCTTACCAACAAAACAGTCTTGGCACACAGGGAAAATGAGTTACAAGTATGGCACGGGATAACCCTGGGGATGAGGTCAGACTGACGCAGAGTGAGTTACCCAACCCCTCAGACTCAGTTTCCTTGGCTGGAACATGAGAGATGACAAAAGCAGGCTCAACAGATGGCTGCAGTGCTGCAGTGCTGCAGTGACGCAATACACCTCAGCTGGTAAGCCACACAGCACCACTACCACCCCGCACCACAGCCGAACCCTCCCTCCCAGGCTGCCGGTGGGAGACAGTGATGTAGGTATTACGGTTTACATGGCGGTTTCCCGTGTGTGCTGTCTCACGTTATTCTTCCTGGTGACACTGTTTAATAATGTGAAACCTGCATTTTCAGAGGCATTTATAAATCTGAGCAGAGACTTGGGGACATGAAGTGACAAGGTCAGTGCTCAGTACAAGGTCTTCTAACCTGAAGTACAGTGATTCCTCCACTTCATCCAAAACAACAACAACAACAACAACAACAAGAAGACACACACACACACACTTTATAGTTCCTGTAGCTAACAGTAGTATATTGCAAACCTAGTTCTCAATGCCTCTCATAAAATAATATAAAATTGAAGTATATGAGTATGAAGATACATTACTTTATTTTTTAAAAAAGTAACTGTGTTTTAAAATTTAACTTAAAGTGCACATTATGTCATGACAGGAAAAGAAAATTAAGCGATTGTAGCTGAATATAAATATGACAACTTCATAGGTTAATAAAACCCAGTCTCAGGGAAATACGACTTAATGCATTTATAGTATTCCCTAGAGAAACCAGTGACACACAGAGAGGGAGTATCCATGGTGGATATGAAAGTGGGTACACAAAAAGAAAGGCTAACTCACACCTCCCCAGCTTCTACTTCATCTGAAGGAAGACATGGTAATCAAAGGACCTTGAATTCTCCCAAGAGGAAAGGAAACAAAGAGACACTCAACACTTCCACCATGAGCTGGATCCTAGCAATTCGTTAACGCTTACATGACTCAAGGCCTGGCTCACGTCTGTAAAGATGAATTTATGTTTTAGTCCATGTTTCAACAAAGCAACGGAAGCATCCAGTCTCACACACTTGGAGGGGTGAGGACATGGTGTGAACCTGGTGTGTCTAAATTTCTGTGGCTTCACAGGACATTTTAGAATGGTTAACAGGATTTACTTGATGTCTGTCCAAACTATACCACCAACCACCATCTCTCATTTGTGGGAAGTTCTGAGAAATTGCTTAAAGTCAGAGGTAAAAGACTGTCTTTCAATAATTAGAGTTAAGGAGCCAGAGATAATCCCTAATACGGAGGTAGAGGCAGGAGGATCAGGAGTTCAAAATGATTTTTGGCTACATGGTCAGTTTGAGGCTAGTCTGTGCTACAATGAGACCCTGTTTTTCCTTTTTTTGTCTCTTCTTTCTCATTTTTAAGGTAGGATTTCATTATATAACCCTAGCTGTTCTGGAACTCATTATGTAGATGAGGCTAGCCTCATACAGAGATTTGTCTACTTCTGCCTGTTGAGTACTGGGATTAAAGACTGCTCCACCATGTTTATTATTATAGAGTTTATTCATGGCATGGGGAGGGGAGTTAAGAGTGGCAGAGAGAGAGAGATAGAGAGAGAGAGGTGGGGAAGAGGGAGGGAGGGAAAGAAAAGAAGAGGAGGAGGAGGAAGAGGAGGAGGAGAGGTCAGCCATGAGCACATGAAGAGAAGGGAGGAGGGGAATGGGAAGAGAAGAGACAAAGGGGGAAGAAAGTGAGAGCAAGAGGGAGTAAGAGCACAAATTGGATTTTTTAAGGCTAATGCAAATACCTACTTAATAGGTAAAATTCTGACAATAATATTAAGACATAAAAAATGTTATTTGGTCTTCCTTTGTGGATAGGCATGGAAGATACTGTATGTTAGGGTAATTTAGGAAGCACATCCCTTAACTTGTCCTGGAATGAGCACATAGATGCCAGTGCACTCCTGTATCAGAAGGTAAAGGAAGAGCTAGAACTAGAGGAGCAGACTTAGGTAACTAGGGAAGAAAAGGTAAGAGGTAAGATACTATGATGACTAATAATGACTGTCACCTTGATCAGGAACCACTGAACAGCCCTCTCTGGGCGCATCTGTAGGGGATTATGCTATTAGGTTACGTGAGGTGGGAAGACCCACCCTAATGTGGCCAGCATCATTCCCGAGTCAGCATGGCACATCTTCCTTCAAGAAGCACACACTGGACTTCAGGGGATGATGCTCTTTCATAAACTGAACTCTAAATGGACTGTAACAAAAGCAATGTGCTAGAATGATATCTCACGACAAAGCCAACATATTCTGCCTTCAAACTTTTGTAATCTTGCTAATCTAATGGGTAGAAGATGAAATTTCAGGGTAATTTACCTTGCATGACCTCTGTCCTAAGAGTGGAATCTTTTCCTATGTTTTATGAGCAGTTTCTACAAAACTGCTCCTAATTACGTGCCTTTTCATTGTTCCATGCCTGGGAACTCTTTTATAGGTAGATACGATAGAATTTTGTCTGTGGTAAAAGCTACAACTTTGGAGCTAGTACACGATTTTATTGTAATGAGAAAGATACATTATTTAAAGCTTTGCTAAGCTTTTTAGATGAAGAGTGGATAGTGAATTTGTGATATACTTTTTACCGCCAAATCCTAAGTGATCAGCATGTAACTATTCCTCTTGGAACTGCTCATAGTAATAGAAGCTATATTTTGAATTCTAGGTATCTAATCATTCTTCAATTCTGGGAGTTATTTATATTTGGTCCTGGACTAGTAGCTTATATAGAATTTTAAAACTATGGTGAAGTTTGTCTACAGACTTCTTTACCTTTTTTCCAGATACATCTAAAAGATTTAGACATTTTTCTTTTTACAACTGAATTTTGATGAAAAAGTAAAAAGAGAACTAGAGTTACTGAAAGCCAAGTGGATGCTCATATACATATGAGAGCTCTCTGAATAATTTATGTATACTTACATGTACGAGAGAAAGAGACACAGAGAGAGAGAGAGACAGAGAGAGAGAGAGAGAGAGAGAGAGAAGTCATTCTCTGCTCTACTGAACTTTACATTTACACTAATTTACATTAGTGAATAAAAAGATGTAAGCTAAACTTTGCAGATGAAAGCCTGATGAGAAAGCCTCCAAGGTGGCTTTTGCACTTTCCAAACACTCATGACACAGGACATGTCTGTGACATAGGACAGGTGTCTGATGACACCTGAAGCCAGCCTCCTTGAATTATATTGAGACTCACAGTACATACCCTGGCCCAGGAGTACCATACACTGGCCAGTCCCTGTCCCTTTCCTCCATGTGCTGAGTGAAGATTCCTTTCTTTCAGAGGCCACACTCCAGGTCACAGTCACTGAAAATTGTGACTCAAGTTTACTTCCATGGTTTGGAGGTCAAAATGACGAGGCCGACTGTGGTTTGCTGTTGCTCTGTTCTGAGGTTCAGTTTTGGCCCTTGTCAATGTTATTTGACTTTAAGACTTTTACAAAGTAACTTAGTAGATGTATATACCAAAAAAGATATTTTTGATAGGGAAGAGGCCTAACCAGCACTGTGAATTATAGGCTGAAAATATTTCTTGCCAGATACTATCAGGATTCTCTGATCCTGAAAGGATTTAAACAAGAAAGCCACGGAGGGAAAACACACACCCTCTAGGGACTTCACCCAGTTCAGGGTGTTTGTTCACACATTCAACAGACAGTGAGAGCTATGTATCAAAGGTCAGGCTGCGGCTGTGTTACAGGCTCAGAGAAAGGGAAAAGCAATAGGGTCCAACAGTCATAGTCTCGGCTATCGTGGAATATTTATGCATCTGTACATTGGAACTGCCTGCACTCAGTGTGGGGAATCAGATTTACTGCTTTTTGTTTTACTTGGCAAAATTATTGGGGTTTTTGTATTATTCAGTAGTAGTAGTAGTAGTAATAGTAGTAGTAGTAATAGTAGTAGTAGTAGTAGTAGTAGTAGTAGTAGTAGTAGTAGCAGCAGCAGCAGTAGCAGTAGTAGTAGTAGTAGAGGAATAGTAGTATTTAACTGAAAGATTTCTTGACACAAAAAAAACCCCCAAAACCTATTATCTTATCTGGCCAAATAACCACACAGGAAGCAGAGTTAGAGTTAACCATTCAGAGTCAGGTTGAAATTTATCAGCTTCCGTGGGTAGCAGAATGTGAGATAAGACCAAGCGTGGGAGGGTGCTGGAATTAGGGCCAGCTTTAGTTATAGCCTTCCCTGCCTAAGCTATAAATACAAACGGCAATTTAACAGCAAGAAAAGACCACCTATAAGATCTGGACCTAGGATCAAATCAGTTGCTTTGTGGCTTCTTTCAATTATAGGATCCCTGCTATGTTTATGGGGACTTTTAATGTGAGCATCGTGGTCTCGAAGGCCATGTCATTACTGGCCATGTTCGACCTGAGGGTGGGAAAGTGCAAGCTCAAACCAAACGAACAAATGGCTGCGCGAGATTGCTTAGACCTGCACTGTAAATTGGCACCCACGAGAGCCTACTGTGGAAGAGAAGGGAAAAGGGTTTAGACACCACAGGGATGGAAACCCAGAAAAGTGCCATTAAAAGTTCTTTCTGTTTAGCTCAGGAAATGAAAATTAGTTGAGAACAAGTACATGGCTCTGTCAACATTATTTAAGAGTGTTCTGAGAAAGGAAGGATGATCAAGACAAACACATCATCTCATCCGAGTGTGGTAACAGGATGTGATTTACAAATGGAAAATTATGAGGGCTGAATTGCTGCTTATATACAAGTAATTCTAATCATGAATCAACTGAGTCACAATGCTTCTCAGGCTTAGAAAAAACCAAAACACCCAAACCCTAATTGCTTAATATTTTCTGAGTGAGAAGACCCCTTACAGAAAACTAGCTTTCTGGCTAAACACTCCACACAGGCTCTTGTCACAGCATACTTTCTCAATTATGCTTCTAATATGATCCTAAACTCATCTGCTGTGATACTTGGAGGAATCTTTTTATTCTACATCTTGCCTTTGGACTGTCACGTTCACCCCTATGTCCTAAACTGCTACCCTTTTGAACCACTTGTAGCCACAGGCAGCTAAGGAAAGCCCTGAGTGTGGCCCAACATAAACTTATAAATTTCTTGAAACATAAAAAGAATCTTTTTATTTCCTTTGTAACGCCATCACAGATTCTTTGAATGTAAACGCTTTGGATGGTAGCATCGTGCTGCAGTATCACACAGCTCTCACCCATACACAGCATCTCTACCCGTGTGCCACACATGCACAGCAAAGACATCATGTCCAAAGTTTTATTTCACTGTCCTCCTCCTAAGGATCTAACCAGGTTTCCAGGCAAAAGAAGGGAGCATTATCTTTTCTTCATGTTTTGCTTTATTCTGTCAATGCTCCTAACACAGCTTACACAGGCTTTCCCACCTCCCTGCTTGCCTCCCTCCCTCTGCCCCTCCTTCTCTCCCTTTCTTCTTCCTTCCTTCACCATAGTTTTTTACTCAGGTTCTTTTTTAGTCTTTTACTCCTTCAATTAACTTTATATCATTGATCATTATAAAATATATTCTTACTAACAAAAGAAAACTAGTCCCCTAAGATTCCTTCACTAAACAAGATACCCAGCCCAGCATGCACGTGCCATTCCTGCGCATGGTATTTATCACTACTGTCTATTGTGTATAATACGAAGCTCAGGTTCCTTATCAAATCCTGTGGCGATTCCCTTCTCCTTACATGTCTTTCACTCTTCACAAAAAGCCTATGATTTCGTCGCACCTAGTCTTATCCATTTCTTTGATTGTTATAGACTTGAAGTGCTCCCTCTGCCTGGGATGCATTTCCTAACTCGTCTGAGAAGGACTCCTCTTGCCCAAGTTTACCATCATATAGGGCATATCGCATACACATCAAGTCCCGAACTGGTGGAGATTTCACAGTCCAGCATTTCTGATACGCGGGTATGTTTTATGAGCTCTACACCAAGGCCGGGTTAGCGGCAGTATTTTCCTTAGAAGCACATGTGATAGCGCTACTGATTTTGAGAATGTGGAATCAGATAAATGTTATACTTAAATCGCATGAAAATCACCATAAAATGCGATTATCCAAGGTCAATAATGCCTATTTGTGGTGGGCAGTGAATTTTACGTTTTCTATTAGTCAGAGAAACAGCTACACTTAAAAACAAAGTAGTATTGTCTTCTCCCCGAGCTCATTTTGTGATTCTCTGCTGAACACAGCCCAATGGAGCCCAGGGACAATGGGGCCTGTGGGAAATGTAGCTGAGTGACCCCGAATTAAACCGTGATCCAAGATAAATCTTTTCTATTTTCCAAAGGAACTACTGCTTACTGCCCTAATAGTAATCAAGAGCTATTCCCATTTGTGTATTCAGCAAGTTAGCAAAGCTCCAGGATCTGAACCGTGTTAGGATAACATTACGTGTCATGTATTTCTTGGTTATAGACCACTAAACTACAGAACCACGGCCTCATTTGGCACTGTAACAGTGGTTTCCACATACAACAGGGAAGTTGCACGCATGAACTCATATAAAGTGTGACAATATGCATAAGATCTGTGCAAGATCAAGCCAGACGAAATCCCAGAATGAGGGTTGGGGTGGGCATGAGATCCCGTGGACAACTAAGGAGCTATTAGCATTTGAGGTTATTGGTCGGGAAAGAGTCAATAATCTTCAATGGTGGAATGCAGTCTGGCAGGCCCCACACCCAAGTAGATTAGTCAACATAAACTGCGCCCAACGGTTTTTCTTTTTTTCTTTTTTAAGAAAGAAGAAAACTCAAAAGTTAAATAGGGAAGTGAGGGTAAAGAGGGTGGAGCTGGGGCTGGGGTGGTTATGACCAAAAAACTCGAAAACAAATTGAAATTCTCAAGAACTACTTTAGGGCTTCCTTCCTTAAGCTGAGAGACGTAGTACATTTCCCAAGTATGAAAGGTTTTCAAGGTTCTGACCTATTCAAATTTATCTCTTTTCATCAAAATAATAGAATTCTCAATGTATCGAGATACTGGCTCTTTTAAAATTCTAATATATATGTATATATTTTAAAATTCTAATATATATGTATATATATATATGTGTATATATATATATACATACATATATGTGTGTTTTTTTAGCTATAGAATAATAGAAAGTTTAAAAAGTATAGAATGTAGCTATATGTTCATTTCTAGTTCAGTTTACATATGTGAAAAGAAACAGTCATAAATTAGAGGTAAGAAAGAGAAAGTATCTTCCAGTTCGAAGTTTCTATGGGTTATGCATGTATGGTATAGCACATAAAGCAACACAGTTACCTTGATGAATTACACTAAAAAAAACCCCTACCTATTCATAGTCACATAGTAGAAAACGTTTGTGTCCCTGTTTGCTCTCTAAATGATACTGTGCCTGATCCATTACTCCCATCAAACATGAAGCTCAACAAGAGCGACTCTGCCTTCTGCCTTCATGCAAACAAGGTCTTGTAGAGAGGAGAGAACAGAGATCTCTGCACAGAGAGAGCAGCTGGAACAGTGTTCCTGTGACTCACAGACTGAGAATTTCTCTGCTAATTTCCAAGGTGGTTTGGCCATACTTTGTCAATTGACCCAGATGGTGTAGTATCACGTGGCCTTATTTGGTAGTGGAAATGGCATGTTGAAATTTCCCCAACAGTCCCTGCATGCATTTCCCCTGGCTTTCTAGTAAAAACAGAGAGCTTCCTTTAAAAATCCCATATTTAGCTTTCTTTTGAATCTTAAACTGAATTTGTGAAATTAAAATAGGAAGTGCATAGAAGCATTGTATTTTCACGTGCGGTAACCTGATCAATAAAAGCATCTTAGTTCTCCCAGAAATATGGAGGAAGGTACAGAACTGGCAAAGGTTTCTAAGTGCTGAATCTTCCAGGGATCCCAAAGAGCCAATGGGAGCCAAGCAGTGGGATGATGACATTCACTGGGCCCCAGTTTGCTTCTCTGTAAATGAACGAAAGAAAGCAACACAACAAACAACCACACATTTCAAATTTCCAAGTTGCCATGCTCCTGAGACCAGGAATATAATCCCCATCCACTTGTCAGGGGTGACCATCAATCTGAGTTGCGGGACTACGTAAGCCTTACATGTACTCACTGGGGTCAGTTAACATGTATCAAGGACACCTACTGTCCAGAAGAGACAGGAAGGTTTTCCCTCAAAATATTTCAAAAGCAGGAATAACAATGAATGATTAAAGGATGAAATGTCCTCACAAGGTGATATAGAAGATACAAGACAGCTCAGTCTACACTGAGGATGAACCCACCATTGGACAATGGACCATGGACCCAGCTGAGTAAGGGGCAATGGGGAGAGACAGAGAGAGGGCAGGGTACGGCCGAGCAGCCTCCTACCTTTCTTGAAGAACTCCTCCAGTTTGTCCTTGAAAGGCTGTAGGTACTCCCTTGGGGACTCCTTGCACACCAGCCTCATCTGTTGCTCGCTTGCTGCAAAGAGAGGTGTAGATTAGACTTAATCAAGAAGACATACTTGCTGAGGGCCTCTTGGGCACTGCGTTTCATTATCAATTGTACAGATTCCTTGTCAATCAGTTTCACCAAACTCCACGGGGAAAACGAGCACAGACTGCACCTCTTTGGGATAGGGATGTGTGCACCCTTCCTTTTAGCCACTCACCAAAAGGTCTGTGCCTCGTCCTGGGTAAAGTATTCTGCTTTTCTGTTCCTCATGATGGGAGGTGGGGGTACTTAAGGACTGATTCCAGGGAATGAAGGTCCCTGACCATCTTCGATCCACAGATTGAAAGAGATTTTGCTCAAGTTCCCACAAATGTAAATTGCCTGGAACCACTGGGTTAGAGCATCTTCACGATGCGTGCTCCAGTTCCGGTTAGGAAGCACTATTTGTGCTCTTCAGGCCTCTCACTTAAAGCAAACAAACCAAAGGTCCACTTTCAAGATGAATGTGTCAGTGTAAGTGCTGCCTCATTGAGAGGGACAGAAAACCCTGGACCCCACCTGCTACATTGAAGTCTCTCTCTCCTTACCCAAACTACAAGCTCAGAGTTGAAAAGTACTAGCCAAACTGGCCTAGTGGCCAGCAGGCTTGGGACACTTAAACCTACCTTAAAAAGCTTTAAAATAAATAGGATACAAAATGTAGAAATAAACCCATCTGCAGGCTTTGATGGAGAAATAAACATATGTAGTAGGTGATGGCTAAGATTGATTCCCCCTCCCTTGACTGCTTGGCCAATGAGGAAAAGGAGGGAGGGACCTGAGTTACATGGAGATAAGTACTACTCTCAGAAAGCAACTGGATGCCCTCCATTTTGCTGGGTTGGAGTGCAACCTTTCAAGATCATAAACTAACCTGTCCCACTCATCCTACTGAATCTTCAGCACACGCATTACAGAGTAAAGTCCCTTCAACCTCACACCGGTCACCTCCAGCTTCACTAACACATTAATATGTTCACTAGATCTGCTTCAGACAATTGCTCCTTTGATAATCAGGTTGCCTTGAACCAGATTTGGTTACACGGAAACCACAATAATCAAGAAGAGTGGTTAACTCAGGCAAAAGATGTCTTCCTATGTTTTCTGTATGCTTCTGGCCAGTGGCTTCAACTACTGGTCATGGCTGAAAATTACTGATGAACCCTTGTCTGGGAAACCAAATTAAAGCCTTGGATTTTTATCATAAGCTTATCATGCTACCTAGTTAAAGTAAAACAGAGAAACAGCTAGTTGTAGAGTGTATACCTGCCAAATGCTTGAGGCAGACGGGACTTGGTTATAAGGGTCCGCTAAGCCTCACAGAGTGCTCCAGTCTGGCCTGGTACACATATGAAATCCTGTCTTAAAGAGGCGTGTGTGTGTGTGTGTGTGTGTGTGTGTGTGTGTGTGTGTGTGTGTGTCTAGAAATGTCTACTTTACATCTTGGAAGACTCTATAAACACAAAAGAAAGGCATTTTGGAAGTGAGCAGTTCGGGAGGGACTTTTATTTACATCAGAAACATCCTACCCAGCCTTTCGGTGTGTTTTTACAAGCAAAGCTACTCGGCGTCCTCTGCAAGTAGTCACCTGACACTATTTTCTGTTCGGGAAGGTCTTGCTTTGAACTCTAGTTCAGTCTCTCAAGTGCTGATATCACAGGAGGGAGTTGACACTTTCATTTGCAGTAGTTGCAACCAGATTTCTAGACTCTTCAACTATTTCGGGAGATGAGATGGGGACATGACTGGGGCATCTGTGTTGTTTCCTGACACATGTTCACAAGGTTCCAAACACTTGTCATAGCTTGGGGCTACTAGATCCCAGTCCAGGAGTACCCCACTTCAGGTTTCCACCAGCACTGCTGCTTTCTAAGACCTCTGGCTAGAATGTCTACTACTACAACTGTCCCAGTGCTAGTCACCAAGGTGACAAATACAAATCCTACCTTGGAACAAATGGAGAACAGTTTTCCTCAAAAGCAGCCAAACCTTTTCAAAATGCTTGTTTCTGGAGCTCAGTGTATTAGGGTACTTGGTACCATGCCCATTGCCCTGACTCTGATACCTGGGCTCACAAGGTGGAATGACAGAACCAACCCTGAAAGTCGTTCTTTGGTCTCTGAACAAACGCATATATGAGTTGTAAAAACAAACAAAAAGCATACTTATTTGAACACCTTTCTCTTTCTTTGAAAGTATTTTTGGTCTTCTCTACTAAAAGTACTCTATAGCTTTTCTACTAGTATCAGATTTCTCTTTCCTGTTTTCCGAGTAGATAAACCATTTGGACAATGGTAAAAATACCTACCAATACCATTATTCACCTGCTGAAACAGTGAAACAGAAGAGCTTTGAGCTTGAGCGATGCCAGAGGACAGAGAAAAAAGAGGAGGGGGTAGACAGAGCTGGGACACATGTTGAATAAACAGAACTGGATGACGGAGTCAGGGCAGGGCTAAAACGTGAGAATGTCATAATGGGTGGTAGGTACCAAGTCCATCTAAAAAGGATTATTGTTTCTAAAAAAAAATTCATTTGTGTGTGTATGTTATGTGTGTGTACATGTTTAATGTGTATGTGTACATGTGTGTGCATGTGTTCATGTATGAGTGCATGTGTGGGTGAATGTGTGCATGAAAGCCAAAGGTTGACACTGATCATCTTCTTTTCATTCTCCATCTTTTTTTTTTAAGATTTATTTATTTATTTTGTATATGAGTGCACTGTAGCTGTCTTCAGACACACCAGAAGAGGGCATCGGATCCCATTACAGATGGTTGTGAGCCACCATGTGGTTGCTGGGATTTGAACTCAGGACCTGTAGAAGAGCAGTCGGTGCTCTTAACCACTGAGCCATCTCCCCAGCCCTTCATTCTCCATCTTATTTCTGAGACAGTGCTTCTCCCTGAACCACTGACTTGTGCTGGGATCTGACTGTCCTTGCTTTTCCAAGCACGGGGTCTCCAGGTCAGTGCTGTCATGCCTGGCTTTGACATGGGTACTGGTGAGCTGAGTTTAGGTCCTCATGCTTATCCTGCAAGCACTTCATTGGCTGAGTCAGCTCGCCAGCCCCTGGCTTAGTGAACCTTTCTGACCCCAGCACTGCTCATCACCTCCTCCCACAAAGCATAAGTAAAGTAGCAAAGATGACCATACCGACTGAGCGGGCATAGAGACCAGTGCACAGAAGACTGGCCTAATACACTTTGAACGGTTCCTGCTTTGAATCTTTCTTTGACAATGAACTTTCAGAATGATATGCTTTTCCCCTGATATGCAGTTAGACTCTGAGAATACACAAAGCTATACGACTTCTCACAGTATAAATAATTGATTCTTTACATTCAAAAAACTCTTAGGGACATTCAAGTTCCAGTAACTATCTTTAGAATTATTTTTGTGTGCACAAATACTATGTCATGGTGTCATTTGGAAATGAGAAGTAACTGAAAGCATGGGCAGCCCTTCAGGGTTCTCTCCTCTCCTCTCCCCTCCTCTCCCCTCCCCTCCCCTCCCCTCTCCTCCCCTTCTCTCTGCTTCTCCCCTTCTCTCCCTCTTTTTTTGGTTTCTTTAGACAGGGTTTTTCTGTTTAGGAACCCTGGCTCTCCTTAAATTTACTTTGTAGGCCAAGCTGGCCTTGAACTCCAGAGATCCGCCTGACTCTACATCCCGAGTGTTGGGACTAAAGGCGTGTGCCGCCATGCCTGGAAAGGTTACTTTTTCTAAGCAAAGTAAAAAGAGTTTGGGTCCATAATCACTAAAGCAAGGCTCGGACTTCTGAAATGAAAAGACTGGTTACTGTAACTCTTCTTTTGTCCTAACACAGTGACAAATGGGATGGCCATAAAACTGTTCAAAGTTCATGGGCCATATTACTCTGTGCTTAGACTAAGACTTCCCTAAGCTCAGGTGGGCTGTGGCTTCTTGTCTTATCTGCAAATGATGGCCCCTTTCTTCCTGTATGACCTGATCATGCACAAAAGTAGTTTTCAGAGTGTGTAGCATCAGCAAACTGAACAATTGTGCATTGTTATGATGACCTAGTAAAACTCGCCGGGAAACACGTCACAGCAGGAAGGTGACGGTTTGAGGGCTGGGGACTAAACGCTGAAGAAGCTGGGTGCTCCCTCACTTTACAGATCTCCTGTTTAGAAGGTGGGAGTAATGCCTCTCATCCCCTTGCTGAGATCCTACCACCTATCCTGAGAATGTACTGAAAAATGCTGGCAAATTCTCTGGAAAGCTGAGAAAACTTGAGAAACAATTCTCCGTGTCTTGGAGTCCTCTGTTTTAGAAATTAGAAAGGAAAACCAGGACACATGACAGCAGTCCCATGGGTCTGTACCCCGCCAGGCTGGGACTCCCGTGCGACCTGCTGGAATTAAACTTCTCCACAGGATCAAAGGAGAAGGCTGCACTCCAACTGCCCCTGCACAGTTACATGTTCTGGTGGCCAGCAGCTCACACGCTCCAATTTATTAACTTGGCTTACCCAGGACACTTTCTAACAGACAAATGGGAGACCTAGGACTAATTAATGATGACACTGGAGACTGGAGGGGCACAAAGAAGAGAGGTCATGGACAAGTTCGTAAATACCACTCATTGTCCAACTCGAAGACTACTTACTAGACAGTCTTGCCAGACCACCAAAGTTGCCTTAAACACAGTCTGTGCCAGGACCTCCAACATTAAAACCAAATCTGCCTTCTTTTCTCTCTGTAAAGCTTTCAACTGTAAAAGACATTAGTTTCTAGAGTTAAGTACCAATAAGTGGTCAGTAAGAACAGGGAAATACAAACCGATGCACGATGGGATAATAGAGAACCATGAAAATCAGACTCTCACTTAAAGGCCAAGCAATTGTCACTTCTTGTAGTGAAAAAATATGTTCTTGAATTTCGAATACGAAGCTTCTACGACCAGACTGATGGTTATCTATTTTTGGCTTTTGACTCCTAAAAATACATTTCATTGAGGCGCCTTTAAAAAGCAAATGTATGTCAGAAGAACACAGAGGCAACAATGATACAATTGGTCAAAATCATATGTGTTTTTATCAAAGTAAATGGAAAAATATTATTAATTACTGTGATATTGCTATATGGACTCAAGTCAGAATGTGGTGTGTGTGTGTGTGTGTGTGTGTGTGTGTGTGTGTGTCTATGTGTCTGTGTGTATCTGTGCGTGTTGCTAAGGATTTTATCAAGACTTTGCAAAGCCAAAATACATTGTATGTAGAATTGATGCTTTGTGAATCTGGAATTGTCTTCTCTCTGCTTACCTAATTCCACTGGGTGAGTTCTATTTATTCTTAAGATTTGTAAGATCTGTCTTTTCCACAAGCTCCACGCTCAAAGGACCAGCCAGAGTTGAGGATTAGCATAGGAGCATATCAAATTGTTTGCTTATAGACCTTTTGTGTTCTATTGGTGGGTTTTGGAGAGAGAAATCAGAGCCAGATTGTAAAAAGTATCTGATACTTGGTGAAGGAGTTCATTACAAAGGATTTCCTTAATGAATACATTAACTTAGCAAACATCTGCTGGGCACCTATTGATGTGCATGAAATTGGACCAGGTACTGGGGAGATGTCGGCAAAAGAACTGGACTAAACTCTTTCCCTCGTACACCGTAGGGAAAGCCGCTGACCCTTCTTACACAGCACCTAGTAATGGCTGTGTCTACACATCTTTACTGTCAGAGTTAACAGGATGCACAACATTCTCCTCATGCTTTTCACACATCAAACTATATATATATATATACATGTATGTATGGGTTTTGTTAAAAAGTGACCACTTCTTAAGCATTCTTCCTCAAAGCATACTTTTGATAAAATAAACTTTAAAGAAAAGTGTAGTTAGAAATCAAAATCTGGATAATAGCTTAACCTATACACTTTTTAATGATGTTAGCTTTGACCTGAACTATTAGCTATGTCATTCCCAATATAATAAGATGCTTAAGCAAAAACATCTTACTTTGGTTAGCAGCAACACAGAGATTTCTACAGAAAGCAGAAAGCAGAAAGCAGGTTTTGAACTAATAAAATATTAATGTGTTTTCAAGTATTTGTTAAAAGTTGGCAGGCATAGATGAAGTAGTAGTCCTATTTTGGGGGTCTTTCGTATCTTTCTCCCTCCCTCTGTCCCTCCCTCCCTCTGTCCCTCCCTCCCTCTGTTCCTCTCTCCCTCCTCCTTCCCTCCTTCCCATTCTTTGTTCCTTTCTTCCACAATGCTAGGGATGGGATTCGGGGCCCTATACATATTATAGAAAAGGTCTACCAGCAAGCAACAGTCCTAGCATGAATATATTATATATTATATATATAGTTGAATATTTGTATATATGTATACCTATAATATACATGAAAAGGCAATGTAAAGAGAGATTTCAACTGGATTTTTAAAAGCAGCCAGATGATGAACTCCTAGAATAAAGCATGTATTTCCTGTGCATGACTTTTCATAGCCACATTACAAATATTTAACAGCATGGAGAGGTACTGGGTAGTGGTAGCATCACCAGCCATCTTAGGCCAGGGTAGATGGGCAAGGATGAAGGGAAACTCTATTCTAGGAGAAATCCATCTAACACAGATTTTGAAGGATAATGCTTTGTCGATGTTTTTTGTTTTTTTGTTTTTTTGTTTTTTTTTGCTAAGTAGCCCTCCAGAGGCCAGGTTTCCAGGTTCAAGTTAGACAGCGGTGCACTACAGTTCCAGTTGTGGACAATCTACATGCAGCCAACGATGTTTCTTTAGCTATAATTCAGGAAGTCAGCTAGTACCACATGCAAATTATTTCTCCCAATGACTATCCATGCAAGAGCAACATCTGTTTCTAAAATGGGTTAAAAAAAATGAGTGGGAAACTGTGTATTAGGAAACAACACATAGGACTTAGCCATATGTAGTCTGGACTGGGATGTTACATCAGGATACTGCAGATACAACGACGACATAAATTTTTGCATGTATGTGCTGCTCTATATCAGTAAATTCATGGTACCTCTGCCTCCAAGGCTCGATAGAACACTATGTTGATTGTTCGGCTTTGGTATCCCACGGGGTAGAAATAATCCAATTATCCACCAAATGATGGATGAACAAATAAAATGCATCTCCTATACATAATGAAATATTTGATCACGAAAATAATGACATGATACAAACTGCAAGATGGATAAACTATTGAGAACACTATTCCAAATGAACGAAGCCAATGACAAAATACCATGTATTGTATGATTCTACTTGAAACAGCCTAAATAAACAGAATCAAAAGGACAAATAGATTAGGAATGCCTAGGGCTTGAAGAGGAAGGTGTGTGTGTGTGTGTGTGTGTGTGTGTGTGTGTGTGTGTGTGTGTGTAAGAGTGAGAGAGAGAGGGAGGAAGGGAGGGACACTGGTGGAGGTGCGGTGCTGACTAAGACATACAACATGTTTTTCTAAAGTAGAAAAAATGTTCTAAAATTTTTCTAAAATGCATTTTGGCTATAGTACTCTGCAAAAATACTAAATACTAAATAGTAAATACTAAACTTCATTGTATTGTATATTAAATGGGTAAATTATATTTTTCTCATAAAAATAACAAAAATGGTAATTAAAAGTCAGGTTTAAACTGAAGCTAAAATGAACTGGTAAAAGAAAAATATCCTATCTGGGTTCCATTTTGAAGGTGAATTTTAGGATCTTAAGTGCCACTATGATTTTCATTTCAGTTATAATACATGTGGATCAGAGTGGATCAGAACTGGGGAATAACCATGTGACATACAAATACTTAAGAAATGAAATGTAATTAGTAGTCTGTCTACAAAATATAGCAACATGTGCTAACAAATAGAATTCTTCTAAAAACAGCTGGAACTAGATAAGAGAATGGCAGGCAATACAAATAAATTAAAAGTTTGTTAACATTTAAAAAGTTAATAGCCCTGAACACATTGGTGCAGGAGACAACTTTTTGAACAGAGCACCAACAGCTCAGACACTAAGATCAACAATTGATAAATAGGACCTCCTGAAACTGAAAAGCTTCTGTAAGGCAAAAGAGACCGTCAATAGGACAAAAAAGCAGCCTAGATTGGGAAAGGATCTTCACCAATCCTACAGCCAACTGAGGGCTGATACCCAAAATTTATAACAAACCCCCCCCACAAAACTCAAGAAATTATAAACTAACAATCCAAATAACTAATTAAAATTGGGGTATGGAGCTAAACAGAATTCTCAACAGAGAATTCTCAAATAGCCAAGTAGCTGTTAAAGAAATGTTCAATGCCCTTGGTCATCAGGGAAAAACAAATCAAAACAGCCCTGAGATTCTATCGTATACCCCTCAGAATGGCTAAGATCAAACGCTCAAGCGATGGCACCTGCTGGTGAGGGTGTGGAGCAAGGGGAACACTCCTTCATTGCTGGTGGGAGTGCAAACTTGTACAAGCACTTTGGAAACCAATTTGTCAGATTTTCAGGAAACTAAGAATAGTTTTACCTCAAGATCCAGCTATACCACTTCTGGGCATGCGCAACTAAACTACAGGGACACTTGCTAGGAACCAGCTTTATTGTAAAAGCCAGAAGCTGGAAACAACATAGATGCCCCTCAACTGAAGAACAGAAAAAGAAACTGTGGTATATCTACACAATAGAATATTATTCGGCTATTAAAAACAAAGACATCATGAGTTTTGCAGGCAAATGAGTGAGACTTGGGAATATCACCCCAAGTAAGGTAAACCAGAGTCAGAAAGAGCCATGTGATATGTACTCACTTATAAGTGGACATTACCTAGAACGTGCAGGACAATCATGTTATAATCAGCAGACCCAAAGAAACTGGGTAAGAAGGGGATCTCAAGGGAAGAAGTATGAATCTCACTCAGAATGGGACACTAGTCATTGGAGGTGGATGGAGAGAAGGAACTGGGCAGGAGTGGGGGTGAGGAGGGAAAGAAAGGGGGATGGCACTCAGGTGTGGGGAGGGCTGGGAGCGAGAATGAGAATGGTGAGGGTTGGGGGGTGTCTCTAGGGACTAGTTGGAGGCCTGGGACGGGGAGGATAGGGAGAGTGCACGGGGGTGACCTTAGCTTTCTACCAGAGAGGGAGATAGAGACTGAAGTGGTTACCTCCTGTAGCTAGGCAGGACTTCCAGCAGAGGGAAGGAGACATCAATCTACCCACAAAACCTTCAACCCAGAATTTGTTTTGCCCACAGATGCCCAGGGACAAAGAGGGAGCAGAGACAGAGGGAACAGCAAACCAATGAGTACCCCAACTTAAGATCCATCACACGTGAGAGAGCCAACCCCTGACTCTATTAAGGATACTCTGCTATGTTGGCAGACAGGAAGCTAGCATGACTGTTGCCTAAGAGGCTTCATCCAATAGGGGATGGAGGCAGATTCAGAGACCCGCAGCCAAATGTCAGACAGAGCCCGAGGAGTCTTGTGAAAGAGTTGGAGAAAGAAGTGAGCAAGTTGGAGGAGTCAAGGACACCACAGAATCAACTAACCTGGGATCACGAGGACTAAGAGAGCCTGGGCCACCATCCAGAAAGCATGCGGGAGCTGGACCTAGACCCCCTCCCTATCCATTTATAGTAAATGTGCAGCTTGGACTTCATGTGGGTCACCTAACAAATGGAGCAGGGGTCCCCTTGGTCCCCTGCCACTGGATCCCCTTCCCCCTACCTGGACTGCCTTGCTGGACCTCAGTAGGAGAGGATGTGGCTAGACCTGCTAGGATTAGATGTCACAGGGTGAGGTAGTACCCAGTGTGGGGGTTCTCCTTCTTTGGGGAGAAGGGGAGAGAATGATGGGGAGGAAATTTATGAGGAAACTGGGAAGGAAGGAGGGAATAGGGCTGTGATACGGACGTAAAGTGAATAAAAGAAAAAAGTTAAAACACAAATAGTTGTGATGGCTTAGTGGTTAAGAACACTATGCATTTGTGGAGAAACTGGGTTCAGGTCCCAGCACCCACATGGTGGCTCACAATTACCTGTAACTTGAGTTCCAGAGGATCTGACACCCTCTTCTGGCTTTTGTAGCATCCTGCCTGTATACAGTTCACATAAACGTGCCTCCCCTTCCCCACTCACACCAAAAAATTAGCAACAGCCTGGCTATGATGGCACAGAATCCTGTAATCCCGTAATTAAAAGAGGCAGAGGGAAGGGGAATCATGAGTTCAAGGCAGCCTGGGTTCCATTCTGCTGCCTTCTCTCAACATGGGCAAACCACCTTCCAGATAGCAACAGTAACAACAACCCCCATTGAACAACAGCAACAACAAATGATGAAAATAAAGTTTAGAAACATTATTGCAAAAACACCACACACACACACACACACACACACACATACACACACACACATACACACACACACATACACACACACATGCACACACACACACACACACACACACACACACACACATGCACACACACACCAAGACAGACATCAACAACTATCCATTACAAAATAATACTCCTTAAAATCTTTCCTTTATTTTTGAAAACAGATCCACCATCTAGATCAGTGGTTCTTAATATGTGTGTTGCCATCCCTTTTAGGGCCAAATGACCCTTTCACAGGGGTCACATATCAGATATCCTGCTTATCGGATATTTATAATTCCTAACACTAACAAAATTACAATTATGCAGAAATAACAAAAATAATTTTATGTCTGGGGGACACAGAAACATGAGGAACTGTATTGAAGGGTCACAGCATCAGGAAGGTTGGGAACTGTTGGCTAAATGATCCTGAATACATCATGTGGTCTTTCTTAGCCTCTCATATTGCTGGCTGTGACAGATACATTTATTTATTTTCAGTTTTCCATATACTTTACTGGATGGGGAATTATTTAATATATCTCTGACTATTAGTTTCTTGCTATATGAAATCTTCTAAGGCTGAGCATAGTGGCACACACCTTTAATCCCAACATTCGAGAGGCTAATCTCCGAGTCTGGGCTGGGAAAGGTTATCCAGAAAGGACAACTTACAGAAGAGATTGAAATGCCAAGAGAGTGATGGAAGAGGGAATACCAGGAATGACACTCAAGCGTGTAGATGTGGCACTGCGGTATACATCACAAGGGCTCAGAGACCTCCCCTTGGTTTCCTACTGTCCTGTGCCCAGACCTTATCTTCACGGAAAGTGTCTCTACGAACAGATCTCTGACTCCAGAGATTTATCAGACGATGTGCTGGGGGTGCTGGTTCTAGAGTCTGCAAAGGGGAAAGGACATCAGGAGGTTCCATAAGCATAGGCGGCTTAGAGCTTTCTTTAAAGAAGTCAGGAAACACCTCAGCATGAAGATACTCGACTGGAGATTTTAGCTGAAGTAAGGAAGCAGATCATGAACAAGCTTGAGAGTGGGAATCCAGGTATTACTCAGGATATGTTAAGCTTGAAATGTTAACTAGACACTCATGTTGTATATAAAAGTATGCACTTGAGGACACATGACTGAGACAAAAATACACGCCAGGGAGTCATTGACATAAAGTTGGTATTTAAAGCCACAGCAATAGATGAGTTGCCAAGGAGGGACTATAGCCAGAGAGGAGAAGGGCTTCAGCATACAGCCTGGGGCATGCAGACACTGCGGGAGAGGCCAGCTGTGAGGAAAAATGAAAAACGAGGAGTGCAAAATTATACAGTGCAAGAGGAAAACAGTACAGGCAGGAAGGGCAAAGCACACACACTGCTCTATACAGTCCTGCTGAACGTCAGAGAAGATGGACAGGGAAGTGACTGGTGAATCTGCCGCCATGACAGTCACTGATGACTTCACGATGCTCACTGCTAAGTGGGGGCAGGGAACGGTATGCAGAAAGGGAGGAGGGTGGGCTAGGTGGAGACCCACCCTGTAGTCATGTATGTCCAGAATTAAGTTTTCAATATGTGTATGAAATTAAGGTGGAGAAAGAATGGCTAAAGCACAGGTGGGTCAAAGAGAGTTTGTTTTTAGGTGACAGGAAAGGCCTACCATAGGCTATATGCTTGAACACTGCCTTCAGCTAGCAGTGCTGTTTTGGAAGGCTGTGGAACAGTAAGAAGGTAGAGCTCTACTGGAAGAGAGAGACTAATGGGAGAAGAACTTGAGGGTCTATATCTAGCCCCACTTCCTGTCCACTATCTGCTTTCTGACTGACCATGTGATGTAAACAGCCAGTCTTGGGATTTCTAGGGCCGTAGATTTCCAGCCATAGTAGGCTATATCCATCTGGAACTGTGAAGCCAAAAGAAATTCGTTGTTGATAGGGACTTCATCAAATTGGATCAGACAGCGCTAGGAAGATGGATCAATGGGTGAAAGCCTTGCTGCACAACCACGGAGACATGAGTTCAGACTGCAAGTGTTCATGCAAAAGCTAGATGTGGTGGCAAGAGCCTGTAACCCCAGTGCCAGCGGGCAGAGACAGCTGGATGAAGGGGGTTGTTGGTTACTCAGTCCGCCTGAAGCAGCAAGCTTCAGGTTTAGTGAGAGACCTTGCCTCAAGAAAAGGTAAAACAATGGTTGAGAGAGATGGGATGTCAACCTCTAGCCTCTATGCACACCTGTAAACACACACACACACACACACACACACACACACACACACACACACACACACACACACACACACACACACACACACACACACACACACACACACACACACACACATTAGTTTATAGTTGCCTGAGATGTTTTAGAGATGCTCTTACAGAGTAGGATTCTGGCTAAAGGGCCTTCCATTGGGCTGATTAAGTACAGAAGGGTTTCAGCTCTCTAGGGAGTGGGTGCCTCTTTCTCCAGAGGAATGCTGTGTAAAAATAAACCCACCAGGAATCTCAGGCCCAGGGGAAATCCCATGATTCTGATTCACTTCACTGAGGGAGGCTGCTGGAGATCAAATGCACCTTAATGTCCCATGATTGTGAGTATTTTGCATGAAAAAATTTAAGCAGAAGTGACAGGGCTAAGTGAGGACCTGCCAACATGCTTTAGGACTTCTGGAAAGATTTGGGAAGCCGGGCCACCAACTGCAGCCTTTGCACGGTATTGTCTACACTATTCATAGGACCCTCCTATCAGACATCAGAGCTGAGTCACAGTTTCCACTGTGATGATTATGTGGTTATGGGTGCAGCCTTGGTCTGTGAGACATTAGCATGAAAAATATTCATTAATCACCTACCCACGACTAGCCTAAATACAGATGGATTGGGTATGATTTGATTTATAGAGTGCTAAATGATCCAGCCATTTATTAAAAAAATGTTCCTTGCATAGGTCTCCATGAAAATTGTCATCTTTAGAAGCCTTCATTTGAACTAATGACTGTAATTCCAAAAGGACTTGTGAGATATATAAGTACATAACTTGAGAGAGAAAGCATTATCACGAAGAATTTGTGGATATTTTGCCATAGATCTCTTTGTAAGAGAAACCCATTTGTTTAGAGAAATAAGGATATTTCAAGCAATAGATAGAAAAGTTGGGTGAAATCATCCCTGCACTGGGGAGGCTGAGACTGGAGGATCATGAATTGCAGGCTAGCCTGTGGAATGACACCCTGCCTCAAAAAACAGTGTCTTTTTATGTGAGAGGGAGAGAGAGAGAGAGAGAGAGAGAGAGAGAGAGAGAGAGAGAGAGAGAGGAGAGGAAGGAGGAGGAGGGAGAAGGAGGGAGGGAAGGAAGGAGAGACAGAGAGATTGTGTGTGTGTGTGTGTGTATGTGTGTGTGTGTGTGTGTGTGTGTGTGTGTGTGTGTATGTGGTAATGGAAAACAACAGCCCATTCAGCAAGATTCTGAGTGCCAGATTGACTCTAAGCCATGTGAGGCAGGAGCTAAGTGTGACATTACTAGGCTTCTAAAGGGAAGGGAATTCATCTTGGAGAAGACTGGCAGTTAGCTTCTAAAGAGCACTATAAAGGTAACAGACACATGTGCAGAAAATTAAAACAATAATAAAAAACTAGTAGTGGAAAAACTCTTCCACGGTACCATGGTGAGAGCAGAGCCAGCATTTTCCCTTTCGTTTTCCTATGTCTAGGTCCCTGCCCGCAGCCTTGCAGTCCGTAACAGCCC
Organism: Rattus rattus; assembly: GCF_011064425.1. Classification (NCBI taxonomy): domain Eukaryota; kingdom Metazoa; phylum Chordata; class Mammalia; order Rodentia; family Muridae; genus Rattus; species Rattus rattus. Next base: position 91,837,026 of record NC_046158.1, on the reverse strand, counting down.
ACAGGCTGCCTTTATACATGAGCTTTTATACACCTACAATTGCCAATATAACATTTATAATTTCTATTAATATTTCATTCATACTTTCTGACGTTATTATATAAAATTCATGAACATTGTATTTTATAGTCGTAAAGAATTTTCAAGCGTATATATGCCATAGTTCACTTAGCAGTGCCGCCACAGCTTGGCAGTGAAAGGTTTTCACAGCAGCCATCCTAAAGGGAGCCAGGGACTGGGCTGCACCGGCTGGTCAATCTACGTGTAAAGTAGGAAAGCCATCTTCCGAGTTCTCAAATGGTGGGCACATCGCTTTGGTACAGCCAAAGCTTACACTACCATGAGAGATGAAGAGGCGAGTCTTTGAAAACTGTGTTTTCCATGTCTTTGCAGAGGTGGCTGGGTCCCAAAGACAAGAACTGTGTCTGCCACTGGAATACATGAACTTGAGGTGATTATTCTCTAGAATAATCTAGATAATGGCAAGAAACAACTTAGTCAAAGAGACAATAACTAGTGATCCATAAAAATTGACTTGGTTTCTTGAAGTCTACTAAATAAGCCAGCTTCTTTGTGGAGGGGTAACCTAATGACACATTTAATTTTGTCACTACTAATGCACACATTTACATCGAACACCATTTCTCAAATATACATTTCTATATTCGTAAACATATAAATGAAGGATGTTTGGATTGGCCAATCAACAGTATCAAACAATGATTTGAATGTAACGCAAATGGAACCATTTGTGGAAGAGAAACAGAGCCTGCAGTTTGGGGCAGCCCACTAGAATTACTTCAAATATGTGCATATCACAAATGGGAGTTTATGAGTAAAAATCAGGGGGCTGCTCATTGAACTGCTGAGGGCGGAGTCAAGCTCTCACTTCCACAGAAATTATACAGGCGGGAGAGCCATGTGCTGGACCCCTGCTCAGTTTATCAAGCCAAAGGGCTTATTTTATGGCAGTGTTACTCCAGGGACAACAGCACAGTTGCACAGACTCAGAAATCTTGAGGGCAATGGCTTTCTCCTTCCACAGAGATCAGCAAGAGGGTAGATGAGGCAACAGGAATAACCTTGAGACCCTCTCTCTCCCTGCAGTACAACAGCTGGCTACAGAGAAGCCAGTGGTTAATGCATCCAAGCTTAATAGCAAATTCCGCATTGCTCAGTTGGGATGGCTGCACGCCTTCCGTGGTGTTTGTGACCTCAGCCCCAGCGTCTCCATCTTCCTAGGTACTTGCTTTAACTGTAATTTTCTACTCTGGGAAGTGTTTACATCTAAGGAGATCATAAAGGAAATAAAAGTCAAAAGATTGAAAGCCACAGAAGAAAACAGAGGAGGGGTGTGTGGAAAGTTACTTTAAAAAACACGATTCATTAGCTCGGTGGCTGGGTTTTGGTATCTAGACTTGGCTACAGGGATTGCTGGCGAGGCTCAAGGCCGGCCACTGCTGCTGATCAATGTGCCACTGTCGTCAGATTTAATGCAATATTTGGCTCAGGCCTTTTTAAAAAAATCCCCTATTCCAGCTAAAATATTTACACAGTCCTATGTGTCTCACTTAATGCTTGTTAAGCAATCGTCCTTTAAAACCCCACAGACTCTTGTAAATCTGTCAGGAGAATTGTGGCCTATAAACAAGGCTTCACATAAAGAGGGCCACATTGTCAATGTGCCGGGAGTCAGGATTTCCCAGGATGTGTTTGAAAATGAAGCCGAAGATCAGAAATAGCTTAGAGTGGGTAACAAAGTGGCCAACGGTCTCCCTTGCTGTACGACTGGAGACTTCCAGACACTGACCTCAGCTGTTTGAAGCCACGTTCTCCTGTAAACCTGTCACAGATCCTACCTTGCTCTTGAGTTATGGCAAAGGGAGAGCTGCAGGTCCAGCAGCCCTTGGTAGTCTGCAACCAGTGTCTGTCCACTGACAGGAGGCCAGCTGGTGAGACGTCTAAGTGGAGGCCGTTATGTGGCTACATGTGATGTGTGTGGTGGATGTTAGGGAGATCGAGGGGCTGTGAGATGGCTGATTGGATGATAAACAGGATTCTCTGAGAAAGGCCGACATGATCACCGAATCAGACATCAGCCCTTATGCTTATGGGACAAAAATTAAATTTTAAAGAAAAGAAGGACCATCTGAGCTCTCTCCTGCTATCTGGGAGAGCCAGGCACTTGTCTCTGTGTCTAAGAGGTGACAGGTACTCGCAGTACAAGTGAGCAAGCTGCCCAATTATTTAGACTTGGTTGCTTGGCTAGCTGTCTTATTTTTGCCATTTCATCCAATAACTTACCATTATGGATTGTGGTTTACAATTACTTTTATAAGAGATTTAAAGATGAGAAGTAATTTTAAAATGTACAGTATTAATTTGAAAGGTTACCCTAAGCTTAAAATATTCCATTTTGGATTGGGCTCCCAACCCAAAGGGAAGAAATATGGCCTTGGATTTGTAAAACATTGTAACTCCACGCTACAGAGTCACTTGAAACAAGAGGTAACAGTATTTTTTGGTGCTCTCCATGTGGCTGTAATCAGGAAGGGTTTTAGAAAGGCATCAGAGAGGCTGCAGAGCAGAAACCAGAGCATAATGGCATGTATCTTCCCACCCTAGTCAGATCCGGAAGTTAAACTGTTCCCCTTAGAAGCAATCTGACCCTGTTCCTAGCAGGAGAAAAAGAAATCTGAAAACAACTAGCGGTAAATTTCTTCCATAGAAGTGGAGAAAAATACTTGTTCTTAAAATGTGTTTCTAAATGGCTTGATATTTCAGCGAGTTTATTTAAAATTAGCAGTTAGCTCAGTGCTTAGAATAAATATTTGCTGAAAAAAATAAACACATTGAAAAGGTTAAACAAGGTCCTTTTACCCTGCAGATTTTTCTTCTTTATGCCGAGGGATTCGATGATGTTTTAAACAACCACCAAAATGATCCAGAAAAGTAATCTAAAAACACAAATGGCCAGGTTTTGTGTGTCAGACAGCACCTAGATTTCCACTGGTTGCTTCTTCTTTGTGTTAGAGAGCAAGGGTGGTCGGTGGTCCTACCCTGTGTGGTCCTCTAGTCTTATGTGGACCATCATATCTTTGTCTAACTCCTCCAAACTACTACAAGGTCTTAACCTTCACAGTTCAGAGCGTCAAAGACTCTAGAAACATTTCTGCATTTGGCTTTTTCCCTTTCTTTTTCATGGGAACCCCGAGTTTGGTCCTGTTATGTTCTCCAATTTTTTTTGTATTTTATTTTTTACTTATTAGTCATTCTATTCATTTACATTTCTTTTTTTCATTTTTAAAATTTATTTAGTTTTACACTCTGGATTTTATCCCCACCCCCACCCACATGTTCTCCATTTTTTAATTTAGGGTGAAAAAAGTCACAAATCATCAGTAGCTGAGGCAGAGACTGAGCCCTGGGTGTCAGCCTCCCTTTGTGCAATCCTGTGCTTACCTCTAGAGTCTACAAGGAAACTCTGGAAAAACTGGGCCACCCAGGACATGAGCCTCAGGGATTCTACAGGCCCCGGGAAACATTGGTCAAACCTTCAAGTGTTATTATGGGGATCCCTTTATTTGAAATAGGAAACTGAGGACCTAGTAAGAGGTGAGGCTTCTAAATGGCATGACAACCATCAAAACCAGGGTTGCCAGTTATTACGTAGGTCCACTGAGCTTCCCATGAATAACTGAAAGTCAGAGTCACAGCCCACGCGGCCCCTGTCCACCTAAAACCAAGAAGCAGTAGGGAGAACCAAGGAAGAAAGACATTGGCTAGTACTGCCATTCCCTTCAGTCTGACTAAAGAGGTCTCCTTCTAATTACTCATTTGGTTTTCTGACAGAGAGCTCTCACTTGTGCAGTGTGAATCTTCCACAAGATCCTAGATACACAATTTACTTGAGTGGAAAAATGTTTTGGTGTTCACAAACACCCACAGATCTTCTGTTTAGAAAATATTTGGACCTGGTACAAGTTTATGATGCTGTAGTTTGAGCACTGGTTTGGCAACTGAGACTGGAGTCTCAGGCCTGGCTGCATGATCCTGGTCTTGCTGCTTCCTGTCTCAGACTTTGGTCTACTTCTGTGGAAGAATGGCTAAACCTTCATACCAGTGTAACTTAATGGAGACCCCCTCACTCTTATTTTACCAGACTCGTCAAGTTAATGATCCTTTTCCAGTACTGACACAGGTTAAAAGCTTGCAGCTCATGGTCTGCTGTCTGGTGTCCTTGTTCTCTCACCTCTGAGTGTGTCTGTGTCAAGAGCAGCTGTGGATTTTCTAAACCTGTTTGTGCTAGCTTCTCATTTTACAAAATTAATGTAATTTAATTATTTGAAGAGATATTGCAGATATGTGGCTGTGTAAAAGTTCTGCATGTATACATTGAAATGAAAAGGGTGAAATGCTATTGCTAAACTTAGGTTGAGGAGATGAATGGAGAACAGGGAGCCACAACAGCCTGACCAGGACAGGAAGAGGGTGCAGATAGATAAAGTAGTGAGCTCCATAGAAACCCTGAAGTCCAGTTAATAGAAATGTCTTAGTTTGGACAGACACTCCACGGCAATCCACGGTGATGAGAATGGAGAAGCTGGGTGAGGGCTCTAGGAAAACCTATGTTTTCGTATAACATCTATGCAACTTTTAAATTTTAATCAGTTAAAATTATTCCAAAATAGAAACTAGGCATGAACAAAGCAGATTTTAAAGGTTGAGAACAATCGTAAAGATCTAGAAGGTTCTATGTAGCATCTGTGAGTCATCAGCCCAGTGCATGCGGGAACCCTGGAGGGCTACAGTTGATTCACAATCAAAGAAAGGGGTCATTGTCAGAAGACTGACAAGTCATTTTCTTTCAGTCCATTCTAGACCAAAGGGTGAGGATACAAGTATCCTTTTCTATGCGTACTCACTTTGGCCTGTTTTTGCCCCCATTGACTGGACACTATACTGGCTATGAGTTCTACTTCTAGGCACTATCCAATCAAGAATACTCGAGGTGTGGGTTAATTCAGGATAGATCTTTGAGAACCATTTATAGAGAGCACACCTGAGATGTGAGCCTGATATAATTTTACAGTTGGCTTTCATATCCTGTAAGTGTTCAGATTCCCTGGGTTTTCAGTTGTTGTAAGTCACCTAAGTCCAGAAATAAGAGTTTTGTAGAGTACACTAAGACAATACAGCTGTAACAATCTAATAATACCAAAGTTGGAATTATCTTCAAAAGTACCTAGTAACTTCTAATGGCACCTGTTTTGCCTTTCTACAATAACAGTCTTCTGTCAGTAGCTGAGAGACTCACCATCTCTCTGGTCCATCAATCTTTGATTAGCTTTAAAGTCTGTTTCTTGAAAGAGTTGAGCCACTGATGCTTGTTGACATCGCTAGACGTTAAGGAATTAATCTCTCTGACATTGCCAGTTTCTCTCTGAGAGCAAAGTTAGCAATTGTTTTAGTTAGCTTTTTATTAGTGTAATAAAATCCATGGTGAAAAGCAGCTCAGAGAGGAAAGGCTTAACTCATCTTAAACTTCCAGGTAATAGCCAATTATTAAAGGAAGTGAAGGCAGGAACCTGAAGGAAGGAACTGAAGCAGAGATCCACGGAGGAACATTACTTACTGACTTGCTCCTCATGACTTGCTCAGCCTGTTTTCTTATACAACTCAGGACCACCAGCACAGGGATGGCAGCACGCACACTGAGCTGGGCTCTCCACATCAGTCATCAATCTAGAAAATACCCCACAGGCTCGACTCTGGGCCAATCAGGTGAGGGCATTTTCTCAACTGAGGTTTCCTTTTCCCCAATCACTCTTGATTGTGCCAAGTTGCCTAAACCAGCAATTATCTGAAATTGAGTCATTTCTAACATTAGAGATTTGTCTAATTATCCATTTATTCAGCAAATACTGAGTGAACGGTGAGCATATGGCATGTCCCGTTGGGCATAATACAAATAAACTAAAAAATGTCATGTTAAATATAGACCTACAATAGAGGTGGATGGCAGAACAAGGTAAATTTACAGAAAACAAACAGAAATTAAGAGGGACATCAAAATAGAGAGCTGCAATAGAGATCTTAAATTCAAAGTGACTTCTGGGCCTGGGTACAGAGAAGGTTCAAGTCATGGAACCTTGTAGTTAAAGGGATTAGCTACTGCGAAGGTGCTGAAGTAGAGACAAGGTTCATCTGGTTGGAACCAAAAGAAGTATTATGTGGCTCAGGGGGAGGGACTAGATGGCATGGGATGGGAGTGGCAGAGGTAGAGGAAGTGAAGGTATGGCTATGAGGTTGGATCTGATGCCTAGAACAAGTTCTGAAGGTGAGTGTGAACAGAGCCCAGGGATGGACAGAAGTTCATACGCAAAGGCACAAGAGGAGTAGAAGACACTCTCTCCTGTGCTCACGCCTTACTTAGAGATCGCCTTCATATGCCTGTAAATTCTACAGAACTCATGGGAATGAAGAGTAGTGATGCCTTAATTTTAGTTCTTGGATACTGGGAGGCGAGGAAACCCAATGACGTGCCAAGGGTTACATAGTTTATAAGTCAAAGATTTTAACTCAGGACTTCTGACTCAGACCTTTCCAAAAGAGGAGCTCTTATTTTTTTATGCTTATGAGAGAAAATAAAACAAACAAACAAAGAAACAAACTAAATTTTCTTAACCATACTGCTTTCTAAACAGTGAACGAAACAGTGCCAAGTGGGAGGAGGAAGCCAGGACAGCAGAACTCGACCAACTCATGCCGAGCACCTGGAGATGGCACAATCAGGGCTCCAAAGGAAAACACACACTTCTTCCATTAATTTAATGGACGAATCAAGCCTCAGTTTCCATAGCCCCTCTCCTCTCTGTATAATTCATCTTTGAAGGCACTCGGGAAATGTATGACCTTCACCCACCATGCCACACTTAATTGGATGCTTTGCCTGAAAAATCACAGTGCCGTTCAACATTTTTTTTTTTACACCCACAGCCTTTCTGAAACATTTATCCCAGTTCCTTAAGGCCTGTTTTGTTGAAATCATTTTACGAAAATAAATCATATCAAAGTTTTTCTAAAAAAATCATTTCTAAGACTTTGCTTGCAAGACTAAATATTTTTTAACACCATGGCAACATGATCAGGACTCTGGCTAATGTATCCAGTCTCGTACCAGAGTTCATACTTAATAAACTTCTACCATGGACAAATGGGTTGCAAGAACCGAGGAGCTAATAAATTAGGCATGGCTGACAATCATTCAACTCAGATCTTCTGGAGCTTCCTCAAAGGTGACAAATGTGCCAGACTCGGTCTGATGGATCAACTGCCCACGTCTCTTGTAAGAACTAACCCCACCCCCGCCCCCTGCCCGCCGTAGTTCCTCATCACTCTCCTCACACCGGACCCTCCAGCGTTCGCCTGAGCTGAGCCGGGTAGAGGGATAGGACACCTTCACTGTTTCAGCTGAGATTCACAGAGGCTAGGAGTGTGTCAGACTTTGATACGTCATCCTGCAGTCAGTAGGTGGCATGGCCAGAGCCTCCTGGATCCCTGATTTCAATGCACCACTGAACCATCGCTATCACGTATGAGTGAACTGGTTCACTGTTACTCGTGGGGAAGGGCTGTGTATAAAGGCAGATGCACACTTAGTTTATATAATAATAATAAAGTTTATATATAATAAATACTCTGCAGGCGAAGGACAGCATCTCTCCTTCTTTAGCCTGTTAGTCAGGCCTCTTCGGTGGCGTGGCTTTTCGCCAATTTAAAATAACCATTTTGGAATTTCACTGCACGACTCTTGGCACTTTAAACTTTTCCTCTGTGGAATGGAAATGATGGCGCTCTCTTCCCTTCCCTCTCTCCTCTACCTCCATCACCCGGAGTTCTAGCATCACTACAGCTGAACCTTTGGTAAAACCCGCTTTCCACCATGTGCTTATCGTTAAAGGAATTTCCATTTATTGGTGATTAAGCACATTTTGTTGTTCCACTTATGATATTCAGCCACACCAAATGGATTAACTAAACACTTCTTAAGAAGATTCTCCCAGATTCCATTGTTGTGATCTAGCCTGGAAGATTTTTCTCTCTGTACCTGCTGCCTGTGATCCTGAGCTCTTAATCTATCCTGAGGACGCTTCACCTTCCTTGCCTTCTGGACCTTTTGCTTCCCATAACCCGTGCCTTCTGCCTAGTGGGAGAGCAGGTCTCTGAGAGCATTCTGAGGATGGCTTCCTTTTCTCAAAATGCTTCGGGTCTTTTCTTATGTCTGACTGAGAGTAGAGTGGGCACAGGAATCAGGACTGGGAGTGGTACTCCCCCAGAATCAGATCCTCACAGGCAATGCTATGATGGTTTCTACCTTGTAGGACAGCTGACAGCTTGTTTACTGTCTACTGGGGGCTGCTGAATAGGAGAGTTTTTCCCAGTGTAAACAGTTTAGCTGATTTGGTTAAATCATATCTAAAAGAACATATTTTTAATCGTTCCCAAATCTTTAACCTAATCTATCCACTGAGAGTAGACCATAACATATGCTTTTAAACTAAGTGATAAGCCGGGTGGTGGTGGTCCATGACTTTAACCCTAGCACTCAGGTGGCAGAGACAAGTGAATCTTTGGAGGCCTACCTGGTCGACAGAGTGAGTTCCAGGACAGCCAGGCCTACACAGAGAAACCCTGTCTTGGAAAAACAAACAAGCTAACAAACAAATACTAAGTTGTAAGTATAAAAGTCACACATACACAATCAAAGAATTGAACTATGTCTACTATACCACTCTATGCCTGTGTTAAAAGTTAAAAGCCACATTTAAAATTCTATGAGTGTTGCTTAACCATATGATGATCCATGGGAAAATACAGAGCTATGTGAATGAATTCATCTAGCATTTCATAGACGATATAGTGACTATAGTTTAAAAGACCTTCAAAAAGAAAGGCTTTGTTGAAATTGAGTTTTACTTAAGCACTTATATCTGCTTATAATTAAGATTTTGAGGTTGCACAAACAGAGGCTTGACCAATAGCTCTGGGCTAGTCTGGTTGGCACATGAAATAAGAACATGAAAACTAGAATGCCTATAATTGGATGGGACTCAGAAGATAGCTCAGTAACAAATGTTCACCACACAAACAAGGGGACCTGAATTCGATAACTAGCACCCAGGTGAAAAATGCTAGCATGGCACAGGGACTAGACAGGCCTAAGCCGATGCTGAGAGGGGAAGTGGACCAAGCCTCATCCCTAACCCAGCAGCTATCCCCAGTTGATAACCACTCACAAAGGAAAATCTAGTTTTCTCCAAGAAGTCAGTAGCTGTACAAACTTCCTTAGGGCAGGCCCCAGACCCAGCAGTAGATGCCAACAGAAACCAAACTCAGTTGTGTGTTTGGAGAGTTCTGTTCTCGCCTCGCTATACTTTTTTTTCGGGGGGGGCATTTTTTTCCACTTTTATAGATTTTTTTGCTTATATATTACGGTTTCCTATTTTGTTTTTATGGTTTTCTATGTGTACGTGTGTGTGTGTGTGTGTGTGTGTGTGTGTGTGTGTGTGTGTGTGTGTGTGTGTGTGTCAGAGTCGTATGTTCCTTATGCTTTTCTTTTGTTTGCTTGCTTAGACTTCTTCTGGTTTGTATTATTATCGTCATCATTGATATTATTTTCCAGAACGCCTGTTTATAGTCTAGTGAGAGACAGAAAGGGTGTGACTTTAGATAAGTTGGTAAGCAGGAAGGATCTGGGAGGACTTGGGGGAAGGGATGCCATAATCAGAATATATTGTATTTTTAAAAAATTATATTTCAATTAAGAAAACAAACAAAACACAGGCCTCTGATCTCCGCACCAGGAAGGAAGGGACAGAAGGATCCTTGGTGTCTGCCGCTCACTTATTCTAACCAAACTGGATACATCCAGGCTCTGTAAGAATGGAAGTGACCAAGGAGCATGCCTGATATTGACCTCTGGCCTCTATCTTCATGTGCACATGCATGTGCATATACATGTGCATACACACACACACACACAATTATAAAAATAACAATGCCTATCAGTGGGGTAACTACAATTTGAATCAGCATAGAGAGATTTCCACTTTCAATATTAGATTAAGGGTCTGCAGTGTTCACCGAAAGTCTGGCCTATGTGTTTCACCCAATATCTCATTTAGGAAAGACTTAGAAACATTAGCACGCGAGGACAAACATTTCCAGCATAAATATTTGTAGAACAAGAGCTGAAAGTAAAAAGGTCAGCATATTCTTGCTTTTCCATAGCCATCTAAGTGTATTTCTAAATATATCTAAATGGAACATGAGAGAGGATGTTCACATATATATTCTTAAATATTTAGAGGAAGAGACACAGTGAGGAACACCATGAAGAATATATGCGTGAACTTGTGTCTCTGCCAACATTCACAAACATGAGGGTCTTGTACTGTGGCTAACCAGGACTGAAACAGTCCAGGCACAGGACAACCGTGCTAATACTGCTTTGTTTTCAAGGAATGACTTGATAAAGATCTCATTTATTATAAAGCTCAATCTTAATGAGAGGGAATGCTAATAACTACTTTTAGCCAGAAAGGCAAAGTAGTTCTATTCTTAGGTAATTTTTCAAGAATGTGTGGGCTTTTCAACATCTATCCAAAGAATTCCTATCTCAGTTTCTGATTTAAAACTTAATCCAGCATTCTAATTTCTTATGCAGAATAAATTTTTCCATGACAAAATACTATCGCAGGATCACATCAAAGAAATGTGTATTTGGGGAGCATTCCACCCCAAATCCCAGAGACCACTAGTGTCATTTAATGGGAACTTGAGACATCAAGACATCTTGGAGGATCTGCTTGTGCCTGTGGATGAAAAACTCAACGAAGGCGATCTGTTTCCCACAGTGCCAAAATCAACGGTATGAGCAAGCGCTAGCTAGAGCTGGTCACGCGGTGCCTCCTAAGAGTGTTACACGGTATTCCTCATTTACCAGTAAGTGTATAATTACCTAGAAAGCTTGATAGTAATTCTGTGGCAGTTTAAAGAAAAATGGTTCCCATAGGCCAAGGGAGTGGCACTATTAGGAGGCCTTGTTGGAGGAAGTGTGTCACTGTGTAGGCGGGCTTTGATGTTTCAAATGGTCAAGTCAGGCCCACTGTTACTGGTTCTTCCTGTTGCCCACAAATCCAGATACGGAACTCTCAGCTACATGACCAGTACCTGCCATGATGACAATGGACCAAACGTCTAAACTGTAAGCCAGCCTCAATTAATGTTTTCCTTTGTAAGAGTCGCTGGGCATGGTATCTATTCATACCAACAAAATCCTAACTAAGAGAAATACCAATACCTCATCTTCACAAAGTACACTTAATAGATGTATGTTTTGTAAGACACTACATGATCAGTGAAAAACAGAAGAAAACTGGTAGTTCATTCTTTAAGCTGACAGGTGTGGTTTAAAAGGTAAATCTTATTTATTTCAAAATCTAAAGCGCTTCCAAGACCTTCTAATAGGCAATGCACATGATGGACCTATATGATATGATTGTTAAAATGTTAATGTTTATTTTATGTGTATGGCTATCTCCCCTGCATGGATGTCTGTGTTGCTTGTTTGTCCAGAGACAGAGGAGGCCAGAAGAGAGGGATGAATACCCTGGAACTGCTGTTACGCAGTTGTGAGCTGCACATGAGTGTAGGTCAGTCCTGTGGAAGAGCAGCCACCAATGAGCCATCTTCTCAGCCTCCACGGTATGATTTTAATATACAGCGTTTTTAATATTTATTTAGTGTTCAATAAATGGCTCAGCAGGTAAAGTATTTGTCACCAAGTTTGATGAGCCAAGTTTGATCCTTGGGAACCAAGTCTTTCTAGTTGTCCTCTGGCCTTAACATGTATGCTCTTGAATGCACACATGTACTCACACACACCAAAAAAAAAATGTAATTAAAATTTTTGATATTTACCCATCCTATAGACTTTTTAGAAACAATAAATCACACTTCACCCAACATCACTGATGTTTCTGCTTGGGGAATCCTATCAACTATAGCCTCAGTTAGGTTGTGTGTGTTTATGAGTGAGTGAGTGTGTGTGTGTATGTGTGTATGTGTGTGTGTGTGTGTGTGTGTGTGTGTGTATGTGTCTGGATATATCAGATATAACCAGAGAGAGAGGATCCATGCCATGATGCATTTGTTTCAGGTTTATAACAAATTAGTACAGATATTAAGTGGCGTAAGACACCAACATACATCTCACAGTTGTGCATGGCAGAAGTTGGACACGCCTTACTCCTAGCTATGCTAAAATCAAGGCTCTGACAGGGCTATAGTCCCTGCTAGCTCTAGGAAGAGTCTGCTCCTTGCCTTTTCCCATTCTACGGGCTTCATACATTCCTTGGCCCATTGCCCATTTCCTCCATTGTCAAAGCCAGCAATATTGCATCCCTCTGATCATTCTTCTGTAGTTATGTTTCCCTCTGATCACAGTCAGGGAAAGCTTTCAGCTTTTAAAGATTCATTTTAAAGATTCATGTGATTAGATTAGTTCCACTTGGCCAGGCCTGAATAATCTCCCCATGTCAGCATCTGCAGAGTCCCCCTTTTCCATGTAAGGTAACATAATCATGGATTCTAGGAACTGGGGTTTTTTGAGCATTGATGGGTGGGGCATTGTTTCACCTACCACATATGGGTTTGTAAGAATAACCTTGACTGTTCTGGCCAGCAGACAAGGTCAAGGACTAAGAAAGAAAGATCATGGGTGCTTGCTCAATGATTTCCTATAATGTCACAGTACCGAGGAAATCAAACCATTGTCTGAGTAAGAAACGTGGAATAATGTTGATGTTTATCAACGTGGAGACTTAGCTCTGTCTTCCCAAAGGAAGGATGTTCATCTGGGAATGAGATACTCCCCAGTCACAGCCAGCTGGCCCTGGAGTAGCAGGGATCAATTCTACAGCTTAGGGTCACAACAGTAAAAGGGGTGTATCTCTAATTGTCGTTATCAAAGAAACCATTTATTCATTGTTTCCTAGAATGCTATATATGCAGTGCCATATATTCCAGTAAGTGCCAGATGTCCCAGTAAGAAAATTAAGTGGGTTTCGTTGTGTTCTTTTCTTGACAGTGTCTCAGTAGGTGGCCCAAGCTTGACTGGAACTTGGGGCAATTCCCCTTAGCATCCCAAGTGCTAACATTACAAGCATGAGTCCCCATACCCCGCTGAAGTGGAGTAGTTCAGTTAATTTCTAGTGTGCATGTACATGTGTGTGTTGGTTGAATATTGAGCCCTGCACCTTTTGATGCTAGTCATATACACAACCATTGATCTATCTACCTTCTCTGCAGGTAACTTTTTATAGTCATACTACTTAATAAGATTTTACTTTCACCAAACCAGTAAAATGTACACATCTGACTCCACTGCCTAGGTTCGTTTTTTGTTTTTTTTTAAAGCTTCACTAAGCATTGATAGTGAAAAATACCAAATTTAGAGCAAGACGATCTCATTAACATTAACTTCCACCATACATTTAATGCCTCTATAATACATATATAAGGAAAAGCCTTTGTCCTTACAAGCTGAAAGGTAGATAAGTAAGGAAATGAAAGAGTCAGCACTTGTGGTAGTCAAGGTGAAGTTTTGACCGCTTTCTCCTCCATGTGGGAGTCCAGGGAAGAGAAATGCACACAATAAAGAAAATAATTCAGAAGCTCTTAGAAATATCTAAAGAAATGGATGCCTGAGAGAAATGGATACTGGGTGGGAGTCGGGGTGTTCAATGTGCATAAAGAAGACATGGGAAATCAAGGACACATGCTGTGGGGACAGCAGCGAGTATGCCGCCATCTCAGACAGTGCTCCTAGGCTGTCACCCATCATTAACAGGAGAAGACTGAGTTCTTTAGCCAGAGAAGGTAGTGCTAGGACATGAATGTATAACACAAGCCTTCATATCCTCAGGGACATGTGGAGGACCTAAGCCATATCCTAGCATTATGTCCAGTTTCAAATATGGCTGGATCCTTACCTGTGAGGCAACAGCCAATTACTTTAACACCAAGGACTTCAGTTTCTCTATCTTGGGAGAAGTCAAAAGGACCACTATAAGGGCTAAGAGATATGCTACATGAAAACAATCTGAGAATAACGATCGCACAAAACATTTCAGTTTAGGCTATTATCCATTCCTCTATGTTGATGAATAGAATTTTGTTGACTACTTCCGAGACTCACATCAGTGATATTTGTAAGCCTACTAACCGTAGGTTAAATTTACATCTTTTCCGGCAAGGTGTGGTCGATGCTACTAAATATTATTTTCTTCTAAAAGGTGGTGTCATGTCTGTCCAGAGACCTGGGGCCTGACACTACTTGAAACTTGCTAATCACATCTGGTTTAGCTTTAGACATTTTCTGGGATTTTGCCAGCAGCTACGACATTTTAATGGCTACAATAAACCTCAAAGCCTCATCAAATCTTTGGTGTATGTGTGAAAATTATGTCCTCCTCAATTAAACATTCAATCTGGGTTCACACCAAGGCCTTATGGAAAGGGAGGTGAAACGAATGGGGACTGGAGATGAAACGGACCGCCTTGATCCCCGCCATCTCGCCAGATGCTATTTAGAAGAAAAAGAAATTCATTAGAGAAGCCAGGCTCTGTGTTTTCTTTAAATATTTACTGGGTAACTTTCATGTGTCAGAAACACTGGCATCTCTAAAGATTAGCAGGGCATTTTTGTTTAAATATTCAATGTGTGTGGGGTGGGGGGTAGTCTTCCCTCCTTGGTGTTCGTGGGACTTCATGTGTCTGGGGGATGCACAGTGTAGGGAAGGGAAATAGCCCAGGTGATGCTCAGTCTTCCTTCTGAAAGCTCGTCTGCTAGCTCCAGAAGCTCTTGTGGGTCCTTCGAGTGACTGAGGGGAGTGTCAGTGCAGTGTCAGTAGAGACTCCAAAGCCAAAGTGACACTCAGCTAAATCCCTTGACAAGGTGAGGTGCCCTGGGAAATCTTCCTGTCCACTCTCCTCTCATCCCTTTGCTACTCAACATCAAGCTCATATAGACAAGGACAGTCATGAGGATGCAGGGGAGATAGCCCTGGCAGGAGAGAGTTAAGATCAAACAGAGATCAAGTTTCTTTTCAAGCATCTATGAAGGGTCAGGACAAAGGGCTTTAACAAGGGGCAGACAGACAGGCCTAAGAACTGACTCTAAGGGATGGCCTATATTTTGGATCCCTATTCTGCCATCCGTGAGAGTACCCTGCCTCCTAAGTCTACCCCTGGAGAAGTACAGAGAAGGCCTACCCGTTCTGTTTTATTATAATACAAATAGAGCAATACAAAATATCAGAGATAAAGATAAAGCTGTCAGGTCCTTACAAAAAAGCCCACAGTTCACCTATAAGATCCCTATACAAAGGGTCTGTTTGTATGAATTCATTCTCTCCACACCATCCACAGTGGGAGTGGGTGTGGGGAGGAACCAGAATGCTCCTTAATAATTTACAATGTTAAAAATATTAACTTGTAACCACTATTTGTACTTGAACAAGTTTTATGCCCAAAGTAAAAATAACTAACTCCCTCTGGTCCTATGGGCGCATCGCTCCCACTTTGCCTCCATGGCCAGACAGATCTCAACGGAAGAGTGCAGTACTGGGGCACTCTTTCACAATAAACTGTGCTTTTAATGTTTAGTTTATGTTTTGATGCAAAAATATTCCTGGTTGAAGCTCTTCATTTCCTCAAGCTTTCCTTTTGGCAACGGGGAGGTAGGCAGTGGGGGGAGGGGGCGTCATTTCCACATTAACACACTCCCTGGATTCTCCACAGAAGTGGGTGAGTGGGTGGAGGCAAAGGGGAGGGGGGACAGGATGGGGCCTCTGTGGAGGGGAAACCAGGAAGGGGGATATCATTTGAAAGGTAAACAAATAAAGTGATTAATTAAAAAAAGAACACGACCATTTGGTTCAGAGCAGAGCCAAGGCTAGTATTTATGTTCCTGGACAAGAAGATGTCTCCACAGTGAAAACACAGGACGCAGAGATGCCAAAGGAAAATTCCTGCCCAAGAGACACATACTTTCACCTTCTAAAAAGCCACAAAAGGAACGATAAAAAGAAAGAAAGAAAGAGGAAAGAAAAGAAGAGAAAAGAAAAGAAAAGGCAGTTTTCAGGGTTTTGGATTCCATCATTAAAAATGCACACTTAACTGAAATAGAACATTTAATGTGGGTTTTTAGAATCATTGGAATTGCCTCAAAAAATGGAGTTACGGTACATATGCATATGTGACAAGAACATATCTTTATATATACATATGTGTGTGTGCATGTACACACATATACGTATGTATGTATGTATAGTAAAATAAGCTTAGAACATATATGATGTGTTACTTGATAGGCCTGATCAAAGCAGAAGACACTTGCCTCTGAGTAAAGACAATTTCCCTAAGTCTCAACTTTCTCATCTCCAAATGACATTAATATAGTTCCTGCTTATCATGGTTGTTATAAAAATGACATAGGAAAATGTATGCTCGCAACTAGCACCCATTATTATTAAAGCTGTAACTACTGACTATTGGAAGAAGGAAGATATGGAGTGGGGAAAGAACAGGGAAAGTGTCGTATGTGGCCTGAAGTTTGAAACCCAGAACCCGGGTTTAAAAAGCAGGTATGGTGGTGAGTACCTGTAATCCTGGGAAGGCAAGGATGGAGGGTGAGCAGACCCCTAGGGTTTGTTTGCAAACCAGCATAGCCTACTTGGTACCTTCTGGGCCAGTGAGAGATCATGGCTCAAGAACAAAACAAAAAACTAACCCAACATGAGGAGCTACGTCCAAGAGTTGACGCCCGTCACACACAACCATACACACGTGCTTGCTTACAAACACACACAGGTGAGCACATGGAAGTAAAGGGTGGTATGGCGAGATGCCAAGTGATCAACGGCTAAATGGGAGGAATGCGTGTATTTACCGCATGCAGGTACTGTCCAGAGAAGGAGCGGCCCATGAGGGCCACAGGAGCCCACGAGGGAGCTCCATTTCAATCCACTCCATGAGCCAGTCATCGGATGAAACTGCTCTGAGAAGCCGCCCTTGCCACGGTCACAACAGTCCCCATTACCTTCTAGTTGACGCTTCAGTTTTCTCAAATCCTTTATGAGGTCTTCAAATTTGACTTGGGAGGCCAGGAAGAAATCCTGTGGTTCAGGTAGCGGGAAAACACTCTTGTCTGTTCCGGCTTCCTAAAAGACAGGGTAAGCAAGAGAATGTTCTACTTCCGTCTTGTCACTTTGGTTGACATTCCACAGCACCAGTGAGAAAAAAAAATAAGTTCAGTCACATGGTTAAATAGGAATCATGGTACTGCTTTCCTAAACCAGGACCCTGTACTTTGACGTTTTTGACTCCATTATGGTATCTTTTTGGTCTTCCTGGCATTGAGATCAGCTGTGGTGCTGGCATGGGCTGCACCTCGGTTTTACCCCCGAGTGTAAGAAGAAACTGTCAGGCGTATTCTAATCTGTTTCTCTCTATTCCCATGGGACAAGGCAGGGGAAACCCATGAAAGCACTTACACCGAGAGTCCCTGTGTGAGTTACACATGCTAGCAATCAGATAACTCATCTTGGGGTGTGCCAGAGGGTGTGGGCTGGATAAGAAGGCACTGAATGGGAGATGCTACCCCCTTCCTTTACTCATCCTTTCTGCAGCTTAAGCTATGATGAATGTGTGCACAATCTGACTTGTGTGCGTGTCAAGTGCATCTAAATGCCGTTGGCTTACTTGAGGACATATCTGCAGTCCGTATGGTTGGGTATAGGTTCGAAAAGGTCCACAGTCCTATCTGATGGATGATCTGAGCTGTGAATTAGCTTAAGAGACAAACACTTCAGGCATACTGAAACCTAAGGGGAGCCTTAAATATCCTCTGCAGCCTAGACTGCGTTCTCCTGAGTTGTTTAATGTAAGCTCTATCTTGCGTATCTTAGCCAGTCTTCGGTTGTTTCTCTCTCTGCACACACTACTTTGCCAGCTTCCTTCACATTTCATCTTTCCTGGTGCCATTAGGAGTACCTCTAAATGCCAAAGCTGCTTTACAAGGTACTTTATGATCTGGCCTCTGTCTACAGCCCCAGCTTTAGATCTGCCTTCCCCCAACTTCAAGTCCTACTCCTGAGCTTTCCTGAAACAAAAGAACAAGCAAGTCTCTTGCCTCTAGGCCTTTACCTACAAAGCTGTTCTTTTTCACCTCCCTAGAATTTCCTCTTGGCTCCTTGCTCATACTCATCTTTCAAGTCTGAACACAAGCAGTACTTCCTCAAAGATTTCTAGGGCCGCCCTAAAGCTGGGTGTTTCTCTGTGTTATCCAAAAGTGTCTGATCCTAGTACCATAGCACAGATTGCTATTAATTTAGAACTTTTAGCTTCAGATTGTATGTCTGATGTGTCACTGGACTATAAACACAGCAGTGGTAAGGACTCTGTCTTATACTTGCTATAGTATATAATATCTGACATATTGATAAATGGTTTTGGTTGGTAGGCACCACAGCAGACAGTTCATGAAATATTGCTCTGTGAAGTCAGCAAGTTTACAATAAGACACATAATTACTTTAATATATATGCAAATGTATATATATATATTTAGGTTTTGAGAATTGCATACATATATAAGGTGTGTTTGATCAAATCTATTTCCCCTTCCTACACTCCTTAAAAATTTCCCCTTTCCCCCCGCAACTTCATTCCCAATTTTTCATGTATTCTTTCAGTGAGTCCACTTAGTACTGTCTTGTATGCAAAAGCACATAGGATCATTTACTACAGCATGAATAGGCTCCCGGTGGCTTCATCTCTGAAGAAGGGCCTTGTAAGTAAAAGGTGGGACTTTCTGAGTTGCCATCCATATTGGGATTTTTGCTGCCTTGATCTTGTGAGGTCTTCTGCATGCAGTGTGATACAGATGTCCTGCTTAGAGCTGACCACTCCACAGTACCAGAGTGTAGTTTCTGACTATGTTACCCTATAGGTCCAGGAATTGCCTGGCCTCTTACCCTTTCTTTAAGTCAGCAATTCTCAACCTGTGGATCACAACCCCTTTGGGAATTGAATGATTTTACACAGGGGTTTTTAAGACCATCAGACAACATGATGGTCTGATTCATAACTGCAGCAAAATTACAGTTATGAAGTAGTAACATAAATAAATAGTTTTATGGTGGGGGTTGCCACAACGTGAAGAACCATGTTAAAGGGTCGCAGCATTAGGAAGGTTGAGAACCACTGCTCTAAGTCTCTCAGGTTCATTTGGATGCTTGGGGAAGGCGGCTCTCTTTTATCAGTACTTAATCCATCCACATTTCTCCATCTTCCTGTACTTATTTTTATACTTTAAGAACAACTGGAATGTTGTGAATGCCAGGTCTGAATGCGAAGTGAAAAGCCATCTAGGTGCTCACGGAGACCCACACTGGAGGAATTCTGCTACGATACTCCCTGAGCTGTGTGTCCACCTCTGTGTGCCTGGCTTCAGGGTTTATCAAAGGTGGAAAAAGAAAAGATGCTGGTGATGAGTCAGCATGGAAGGTCTAGTCAAAGCACTGAGAACTGACAGGTCTCATCTCTGTGTGGTTTTCTTCAGCCTACAGAGACCTGTACTTGTACCCAATGCCAGGCAGAAGGAGCAGGAAGCTGAAAGGACTCGCCTTGCCTCAGGTCGTTGCTAATCATTACCAACCACTTCCACCTAAGGGAAGAAGAGCTCCATAAATCACACAGCCCCACACTGCCCTTGAGTTCAATGTGTTCTGCAGGGAGCACCGGGAGGGCTCTGCACAAATATGGATGGGGATTACTTTATATCTACAATTATTATATTTTCCTCCAGGAAGGCAATTCCATTGCACCTCATTAACTATCATATGCCATGGACTGATTTCAACCTCTCTATGGAGAATAGATCACTGGATAGAGGCAAATCTGACCTTGCCCAACTGGAATTAAAAATGGCATCTGCAAGCATTCCTCGGGGTAATTCTGCCCTGTAGGTATGTGCTGTCAGCTCCTAGAGGATGCTCAGATATGCCTGCTGCCAAGTTTCCTGAAGCTCAACATCTCTCTCCCACTCCAGAGAAACAAAACCTCACACCTAGTTCTTTACATCTGCCTATTTTGATGGTATTTACATTATCATTATGTGGCTAATGTTTATTGGACACCACCGAGGTAGACGCTAAAAAGTCAACGTGAATTCTGGCTCTCAAAGGAGCAATGTCAAGATCATTAGCAACTTGTACACATCCACAGAACAAGCAAAAGGAATCATTGGAGACCTTTAAGGAATCTTCACCCAGGCTTCCAAAGTAAGAGCTTTGAAGATTTTTTTTAAGGATCAGGATACAAGAAAATAGTTATGGAAGGAGGGCCATGAAAGAGTGATTGAATGATTGGTTTTATTGTAGTTTCCAGTTTTACAAATTCAGGTTCATCATGCATAGTAGTAGAAAGTTAAAAAGAACCGTAGCCCTAACATCCCAGAATAATAATGAAATACATTACTATATATCATTCCAGGATTTTTTTGATTAGTGTTAAATTTATATTTATATGTATATGTATATACACACTCATATATATGTATATCCGTATATGTGTATATATGTATATATGTGTATACACACACATCTATGTATGTATGTATGTGTGTGTATATATATATATATACAAATATATATATATATATAAATAATACTGGCTGGTTCTGTGTATCAACATGACACAAACTAGATTTATCACAGAGAAAGGAGCTTCCCTTGAGGAAATGCCTTCATGGGCTCCAGTTGTAAGGCATTTTCTCAATTAGTGATAAGGGGTGGGAGGGCCCATTGTGGGTGGTTCCATCCCTGGGCTGGAGCCAGGGGAAGCAAGCCAGTAAGTAACATCTCTTCATGGCCTCTGTACCAGCTCCTGCTTCCTGATCTGCTTGAGTTCCAGTCCTGACTTCCTTTGGTGATGAATAGCAATGTGGAAGTGTAAGCTGAATAAACCCTTTCCTCCCCAACTTGCTTCTTGGCCATGATATCTGTACAGGAATAGAAACCCTGACTAAGACATATACATATACATGCACACACACACATATTTGAAACACATGCATATACTTTTTCCTTGGTTTTTTTGAGACAGGATTTCTCTGTATACTCCTGGCTGTCCTGCAACTCACTTTGTAGACCAAACTGGCCTGGAACTCAGAAGTCCACCCGCTTCTGTTTCCCTGCTGGGATTAAAGGTGTGGCCCCCCTTCGTGCATGCATATGGTTTAGAAGCAGACAAAATACTATCCAGGGCCACTGCATTGTGTCTTAAACACTTTCAATAGCAGTATGCTATCTGTTTGATGATTCTAACATGATTCAGTTGACTTCAATGTTATCCACTGGACACCTACAAAAAACTCAAGTCTCTGGCTATTATTAATTACTGTAAGCAGAACAGTACTGTGAGTCTTCAGTTATAACTGCCTAGAAAATGTATGCATATTTCCACACCTTTTGATACAGGAGGGCTGAGATCTTGTGAGCACATATGTATCAATTAAGAAAAGGTGTCCCCCTGTAAGACTGCTGGATCCCCTCATTTTTAATTCATTGACAATTGCCCATAATGTGATTTACATAGTACCTGGACCATTTTACATTCTCAGAAACCATGCTCAAGGGTTCTAAAAAGCTCCTAACCTCAGCAACACTTTCTTTTTTAATTCTAGAGTGACTGCCCTAATGAGGGTGTTAGCACATCTCACCATGGCTGTGACTACTTAGTATTGATGTTGGACATTTTTGGTATACGTGTTGATCATTACTGTGGTCTTTATTTATATAAAATTAAACCATTTTTTTATATGGGTCTGTACTTCCCTGAAATATGTCATTGTGAGTTTTCTCCCCAAGACCTCCAAACACGTTATTTCCTAAGAGGAATAATAACACAAAAAGACAAAATTTTATAAAAAGACGTGGGTCAGAGGCCAGAGGGATGGCCCTGTCATTAAGAGCATTCGCTGCTCTTGCAGAGGGCCTGGGTCTGCTTGCTACCACCTACAAGGCAGCTCCCAATAGCCTGCAACTCTAGATCCAGGGGGTTGGTGCTCGTGCCATTTTCCGGCCTCTGCAGGTACCACATATGTACAAGCTATATTTATACACAGGCAGGCAAGCCTCATGTACATAAAATAAAAATAAATAAATCTTTAAAAAAGACAATACAAAGATAGTTGTGGTCCAGGTGGACATCAGAGTCTTGATTCACTTTAAGTGGAGAGCCATTTCTGTTTGATATATTATACTGTATTGGAGGCATGCATAAAAGATTGTGAGATGGTCAAGGGCAGTATTCCTCAAGCTGTGGGGATGTGACCCCTTCGGGAGTAGAACAACTCTTTTACAGGGGTCACATATCACATATCAGATATTTACATCACAACTCGTAACAGTGGCCAAACTAGAGTTATGAAGTAGCAGTGAAATACTGTTATGGCTGAGGGTCCCCACAAGATGAGGAACTGCACTAAAGGGCCACATTAGGAAGGCTGAGAACCACTGGTCTAGAGGGAACTGCCTAGAGTCAGGGAGATCTAGAGACAGGAGATGAGGTGGGATGCACAGGAATTCTCTGGGAGAGCAGCTTTAGTGCCTCCATGAGCTGGGTAAGCAGAAAAGCAAAAGTGAATGATCTTGGAAACAACTTAGCTGGTGGGTTCACAAAGTGAAGAAAAGAAGCAATAAAGGGAAAAATTGTGTTTAGGGATAGTTTTATGAAAGTGCTTAATTTTAATTTAAATATAGTCTAAGCAAGGCCAATGTTCTTGTTTTGTTTCATCCTCAAATTTGACATCTCTAACTTGCTCCCAGATGCATTGTTGGTAGAATTTTTATTATTAAAGGTGTGGGGGTAACTTTAACACTCAGAGGCAGACAGTGAGTTCAAGTACAGCCTGGTCTACATGGTGAGTTTTGGGACAGCCTGGGATACATATGGTAAGACCTTGTCCCGTCAACAAACTAAACAATAAAGATAAGCGGGCTGGGGAGAGATGAGCAGTTCTGAGAGTTCACTGCTCTCAGAGCATCCAGGTGTGATTTCCAGCATCCATGTGCCAGTTCACAATTGCTATAATGGCAGTTACCGGGGATCTGACACCTCTTCTGGCCTCTGCAGAATCCTGCCCATATGTGGCACACATAAACTCACACAGGCAAACATGCATATGTATGAAAATGTGTATAAATAGATAAATAAGTCATTTTTCTTTAAAAAAAAATAAAGAAGAATTACAGTGTTTTCAAGATTTCCTCAATGTTGTTTAGTATCTAAGCAGCTCCTGATTCCATTGAGAGTTCAGAAAAAGTCCATAACCTGGTCAGGGGCCATGAGGGGTTTTCTTGAAGCTGTGTTCTACGGTAGATTGAGACTCAGCACCTTGTGTCTTTAGGACACTTCCTCTTCTGAAACCTGGGGTACCTTCGTCCTCACTGGGGGGCTCTCAGATACAGTGCTGCACTGGAGGGAAAGCCATCCCTCCATCTATAGCCAGTATCCAACTTCTGCATGCTAGCAATGCAATACATTAGAGGTGAAACCCACCGACAGCTGTCCCAGTGCTGTTTCCTACCTGATCATAGTACCGCAGGTAGTACTTCACAACATAGTCCACCAGATTCATCCCATTGTCCTAGGTTTTAAAGAGAAACTCAAATGACAGCTGTTCACAGAAGACCCTGCACGCTTCCCAGTTGAGACCAGAGATCCCATTCTTGGCACTTATAATTTATGAGACTGAGTCATATTTCTGTTACAGACTGACCAGATTTTCCTTCCTCCTAGTTTAATCCACTTTTTTTTTAAATGCCAGCTTTAAAAATAAATGACACTCCATCATCTTTTGTGGGATGAAAAATAAAACAGGACAGGTAATCCAGGAGACCTCTAAGATAATGGCAGAGACCAATGTACAAACAAAAGCAAACAAGGAGGCAAACAAACAAACAAAAAACACTGCCCAATATTTCCCGGCATGCTGCCAAGACAGGAGGGGGCGGTAAATGCAGAGGGGAGCTGTGGAATAGAAGAGAAAACCATCCCTCCCTTCCAAGTCTCAGAAAATGTGTGCTCTTAATGGTGTGAAAAAACAATCAGGACCAGCTTAAAAGGGAAGCCAAGCCACTTTATGACCCTGGAAGGCCAGGGGGAGCAGGCCCTCCCACAAGGCAGCCTTTGTGTCCTGTTCACAGGGGTCTAATTCTAATTTGCCTGTGTATTTCCCTTCCCTGGCCCCCCCTCCCCCACGGGACACCCAGATATGGGCGAGTTGTTTCTAAAAAGGTGGCTCTGCAGGGGTGCGGAGCCAAATGACAATCAGGCTCAGAGAGCTGACAGGAGACCCCAGCCCCAATTGTTTTGGGCAGAAGAATAATTCAAATACTAGACTGAACAGTGTCTGCCACTTAGGGATGAGTAAATTACAAGTGGCCAGGACTGAATCCCAGCAGACTCTAACCTCCTCAGGACGACTGCTACACTATGCTGCTTTATCTTGTATTGCAGTAGCAGTTAAACACCTAATCACGTACGTATGTTACTGCTAAAATAAAAAAAAATGGACTTTATCACTGAACATGAGGTCTGATCTGAAAAACCTACTATTTTCAAGTCAAAAGGAAGTGCAGAAGGGAAAAACAGAACTACATGCTTTCAGATAAACGATTACCACTAGAGGAAAGGTAAGATAAATGGGTCAGCCTGTAATATTTGGTTTTAAATTATAGGTTCAGAAGAAAAATAACCATAGCACATAGACAGTGAGAAAAGTAAATAAATACCCGACTTTTGACGTCTTTGAGTTTGGGCAGAATTTCTAAACTATATCCATCTGCTTGCCCTCGAGTCCTATTTCCTCCATTCATATAATTTCCAAAAGCCAGAATGAGAGCTAAGATATCCTTCACACTCTTCATGTGCAGCAGTCCCTGCAATGGCAAACACCAGTTAGCACCGGTCTGAACCATCCACAAACACAGTCATATTTGCTCCCCAGCTAACGCTCCTTAAAGTGCCCAAGTCCTGCTAAGTGGCTAGTTACTAGTTGTAACAACGGTTGGCAAATACAAGATACATTTCACTACAGCAGTATCTTCCCTGAGTGAGTGTGTGTGTGTATGTGTGTGTGTGTGTGTTTGTGTGTCACAAATGACCACAACATCCTACTTGTGCAACAAAGTTCTAAGCACGGTATGATCTGATGAGAGGGCTGAGCCTTTGTGTTTACTTTTCATTATATCAGTTTCAATATTGAGAAAGTACTTATAGGTTAGTAACAGAATGTAGCTAATTTTTGATAACTTCTAAAGTTATCACATGTCTTTTCAGGATACCTTTTGGGACTACAGACTAAATATGAAGAGCATATTAAAATTTAGGATAGATGCAGCAGCAAGAATGGACGTACTCCTCAGAGATGAATTATGCTAATGATGTACTTTAAGGTCAGAGGTCATATTCATTAAGTCTTCTCAAAATGTATCTTCTCAGGGAGTTTGCTTCGTATTAATTAACTTTCACAGCATTACACTGGTAAGAATTCTCTTTAGCTTCCATTCTCATTCATTTTTTTTCTCTCTTATGTTTCCTTCAAGTACAAACTTTCAAACAGAAATTCTTTTTATACTCTTTTTATATTTAAATTCTTTTTATATTCTTTATTTTTCTTTTTCTTGTTACATTTACATGTGTGTGTGTGTGTGTGTGTGTGTGTGTGTGTGTGTGTGCACATGTGGAGTGGTTGTGGCTCTGTGCAAGCATGTGGAAATCAGAGGACAACTTGCAGAAACTGGTTCTTTCCTTTCCACTCCAAAGATCCACTCAGACCATCAGCCTTTGTGGCAGGTGCCGTTACCTGCTGAGCTATGTTGCCAGCCCAGCTTTGTCTTCATTTACTTTAGGATTAAAAACAGTAATAATCATAAAGTTCAGGACTAGGTAGACTTCTTTAGTCTCTCAGGGATTATTAGTGTATCATATTTTGGAAATGGTTGTTCTTTTTTCATTGAAAAATCTCTGATGTGGTGGGGGATAACATGCGTCCTGACAAACAGTGAAATATTACAGGTTTGTGGAACTTACTCGCCTCGTGATCTTAACAACATGGGTATCAGTTAAAAGGCCAGGGTTACAATTTAGCTTTATCAAGTACAGAGCGCAGTGGACACAGAAATGCATGTGCCGCTCACTCGTGATTACAGTTACTTCAGGCCTCCAGAACCTGCTCGTTTTATGATGTAGACAGATTTCATAAGCTCATGTGATGGGTTCCCAGTCAAACCTGTTGTGATTTGAAGAGTTGAACGGGAATCAAACTATGCTGTTTTGCTGTCAGTTTTTGGTGCCAGTGTGTACACGGTGAGATACTGACATCTTTACAAGAAGAATCTGTAACAAGTTTTACTTTCCCCTCTTCTGTCTTTTCTTCAGTTCAGATCTCCCTGGTCCTTTCCCCCCTGTCCTCCTTATCCTTGGACGGGCAAGCCCACTTAGAATGACACTCAATGTAAACTGAATCACTAATGTTGGGTCTCCTTCACCTCCCATTTCCTCATTTCCTACCAATATGGACAAACCAAGCATTTAAACAGCAAACATACCTTTGAGGCCCGTGTGACAATCTCTACTTTTCGATGTAAGGATGTGATACCCTCGGAAAACACAGCCCTGAAGATTATGCACTGGGCACGTTCAGCAAAATTGGGAATCTGGGCTAACTCATGCAAAAATCTGTAAAAATAAAAACAAATCATTTTTTCTTTACCCATAGTTATAAGAAAACTGTAAGGAAGAGAGCTGATACTGTTAGGCCATGGGAGATCATAATTTTGGTTTTGCTAGTGCTACTAGTGTGTGTGGCCTTGTTGGAGGAAGTTTGTCACTGTGTAGCCTGGCTTTGAGAGCTCCTAGTGCTCACGCTCTACCCACTGCAGAAGGGTCATTCCCCTTCTGCATGCTTTTGGACCAAGATGCAGACCATTCATTTCCTTCTGCAACACCATATCTACCCACACGTCCTGACATGATGATAATGGACTGAACCTCTGAAACTGTAAGCCAGTCCCAATTAAATGTTTGCATTTATAAGAGTTACTTTGGTAATGTCTCACTGCTTTTTTTGTTTGTTTGCTATAAGAGTTGCTTTGGTTATGTCTCTTCATAGTAATGCAACCTTAAGAGAGAAGTTAGTACAAAGGACTGAGGTATTGCTGTGATAGGCCTGACAGTGTTTGGTTTGGAGGAATGTAGATTTGAGGACTTGGATTTAGGAAGCAGTGTGATTCTTTAAGTAGGACTTAATTTACCATCCTAGTAGGAATATGAAAGGCATTGATACTGAGGATGATTCGAGCTGTTCAGCCCTTAGTCTAGAGGTTTAGAGGAGAGGAATTTTAGTACGTTCCTTGGAGACTGTTTATGAAGTTTAGGTGAAGAATGTGACTGCTTTTCTGCAGGAGACTGCCTGAGGCTAAGGTAGAGCGATTCAGATTGGTTGTATTAAGGAAGAAGGTCTCAAAAAAGCCTAGTATAGACTCTGACCTGTGGCTCGCTCTTATGAAGAGAATTTTGATCAAGTATAACAAACGGAGACAGGAAAAATACAAAATGTGATTCGAGTACTAAAGTGGCACCATGAAGGAGGCTTGAGCTGAATCCTGTGTTCAAAGTGATAAACAGATGAAGGGAGTGGTGACCTAAGGGTGAGATCCCACCCAGCTGAGCTTATTGTTTATGTGTTTACAGCTGACCTTATTGTTTATGAGTTTACAGCTGAGCAGCGATAGTTATATCGTGTTGGGCATTACTACTTGGTTATTGTTTTCATTTGGAATTTTAATCTGGAATGAACTACAATCCAGAAACAGAGGACTCAAGTGGCCATGAAAAGCTTAGGTCCAGGCATGGTAGTATATGCCTTTAATCCCAGCACTCAGGAGACAGAGGTATACAGATCTCTGAATTCAAGGTCAGTCTACAGTGCAAGTTCTAGGACAGCCAAGCTTAGGCAGTGAAGGAGTTGGCAAACACAAAGCTGGTAAAGATGTAATAGAAGGAGGGAACCATGCTCCAGACCCAGCAAGTGGCAGAACTCAGCAGCTTTGGCCATGTAGCTCTAGCTTTAGAGTCAAGAATAGACGGAGTTACTGGGACAACTGATGCCGGTTAGATGAAGCAAAGAAATTAGTGGTGCTTAAGAAGAGACCAGCATCACGGAAGTGAAATCTTCTGGGATGTGATTCTGAGAATACAGAGAAGCTGTGCTCCAGAGAGAGCCAAGGTTGTACCTCGTACTGAAGTTAGACTTGGTAATGTCTAAGAATCAACTGGGTAGTACTGGCTTTGAAGGCATGAAGGGTTCATGGAGAGCAGCTGAAGCTTGGCACTGTGAGAGGCCAGGAAAGGCCATTGGTGAAAATGCAGCCTCAGCAGCAGTTGAAGGCCCAGGACTAGAAAGGCATGTAAAGAAGCTGAGGCTTGGCATCATGAGGAGAGCCTGTGAGAGGCTATTGGTGAAGCTACATGTAGTGGAAGACAGAGTATTGGAAATGCCAGTGCCATGGAACACAGCAGCAGCAGTGGAGTGGAGTCAACCAGAACCTGGACTGCTGCAGAGGGCAGAGCTGGAGAAGGGACGCCAGCCCTTTGGAGACGCCCAGAAGATCATGTGTGGAGCCCAGGCACTGGAATTAGAAGCTGTAACGTTGATGATGCTTTGGAGGCCCTAAGATGTAAGAGACGCCAGAGCCATGCGATCTCTGCTGAGGGGAGCTGCTAACAGGTAGAACCAGCCCAGAAGAAAATTTGTTGTAGTCAACAAAGATCAAAGGAGCTGAAGATCTGAAGAGCACTTTGACATCAGACATGGAGATGCAGAGTTTAGTTTGCCCAGCTGGCTGTTTTGGCTTTGGCATTTAGTCTGGTATATCCCCACTATGATGGTTTGGAGTGATAATATATATCCTTTGATGCTGAAGTTCTGTGATGTAATTTTTTATTTTGATTTTATAAGGGATTACAATTAAGTGATTGGGTGAATCTCAGAAGAGACTTTGAATTTTGGACTTTTAACACTGTAGAGACTGTTAGAGACTTTGGGACATTAGAAGATGGACTAAATATGTTTTGCATTAATCTATGGCTAGGTATGGCTCTCTCAGACTCATTATGTTTGAACGAGCCCATGGGGGCTAGGGAGTAGAATATAGTGGTTCGAATATACTGGGTCCATTCAAAGGGCTACTATTAGAAGTTGTGGCCTTGCTGAAGGAAGTGTGTCACTGTGTAGACAGGCTTTGAGAGCTCCTAATGCTCACGCTCTGCCCAGTGCAGAAGGGTCATTCTCCTTCTGCATGCCTTTGGATCACGATGTAGAACATTCATTTCCTTCTCCAGCACCATGTCTGACTGGACTCTGCCATGCTTCCTGCCATGATGATAATGGACTGAACCTCTGAAACTGTAAGCCAGCACCAATTAAATGTTTGCATTTATTAGCGCTACCTTGGCCATGGTGTCTCTTTACAACAATAAAACACAAACTAAGACAAAGTTCAAGAGTACACGTCCCATTGCTGGCGTGGGGCCTCTATCTGGTGAGTTCATATGATGGTGACCGATTCAGATGAGCAGAAAGTTTATGCGAGTACCCTGAAAATATTACCCCTCTTCTGCTACCCAAACAAGAGGCTAAACCCAAGTCGAAAGTCCTGGTCTTTACTGCATGAGAAAAGGGCACAATCAACTCCTGTGTCATGCAGAATCCTCTAGAAAGTGTATCTCCATAGACAAAGTCATCAACCCCCAAAATGTCTATAGTCAAGTAATAGTTTTGAAGTGAGATTGCTATTATTTTTTCTGAATTTTATAACCACCTATAATGGTCACATTTTTCCATATATTACTTTAACTTTATGCCAATTTATCCACATAGGCACAGCTGAGAGATAGGTCAGTACTCAGAAGAAAGCAGATACCCATAAAGTAGACAGCGTAAAATATCTAAATAGTATGCCAAAGAGCTCTTAAGAGTTAGAACTGGTTACTGCTCTGCACACAGTAGCTCACTGTCTGAGTGACTGGGCACTGGTGTCCTTTGCAAAATGAAGCTGGAAGAGCTACATGCTTTTGAGGCCAACCACCAGAGGAAAGGATATAAACTAATATGAGCTGAAACAGTTGGCTATTAACTCAGAAAGGGAGAGAATCCTCTAACTGCCCTTAACTTCATTTTGGAGTTGAAATGATTATTAATTGATATTTCTAAACGTCTTGGTCAATTCACAATACCATCACTTTGAAATTTTGTACTCTCTCACAAAATCAAATATAATTTTGTAGATAAATAAAGTCACCACTCTCTTTCTTCAAAAGATAAAGAGAAGGAGAAGGAGCAGCAGGAGGGGCAGGAGGAGCTGGAGGAGCAAGAGGAAAGGGGGGAGGGGTCCAGCTTTCTTTCTTTTTCCTCTATTGGTAAAGTCTTCTTGTGTAGCATAGGATAGCCTCTAACTTACCATTCCCAGGCCTCAGTTGCAAGAATTATAAGGGTGTACCACCACCTTCTTCTACACTCCTTTCTGCCCTCAATTTTGTTTTCTTGTTCTACACTCTCTTCCTTCTGCAGGGTTTTTGGGGAGGTGATTTAGTAGACTTGTTTATTTTTGTTGTATACTTTTGTTTTTGAAACAAGTCTTACTTATAGCTTACTTATAGTTTAGATTGCCTCAAAATTTAATCCTCCTGTATCAGCTTCTCAAGTCCTGGGGTTATGGTTGTAAATACCATGCCCTGGTAAAATTTGGAATTTAATATATTTTTAAAAAAATTATTATCAACTACTTTTCTTATCTCCTCCAACAAGGTCCTAGACACCACTCTCCTGGCCCCAGACTTGTAAAATGCTATGCAAATGAAGCTTGGAGGGCTTGCAGTAGAACATTCTTCCTCCCTCATCTTCAGGCTTAGTACCTGTAGACAGTTATCATCATACTATATATTATAGCATTGAACGAAATACAGAATTACTACACAGGGATAGGAAAAAGTAACTAGCCTTCCTTTGTAAATGTTTCCCTCATAAGTACAGTACAGCATTGACCAGTTCAGTCATTTATCATGAGTGACATCAGAGCTGTTGCCAGTTTTCACAAATGGTGAGTTGTAAACATCTCTGGGGACTGGTAGCGTTTGGTTCTGTGATGAATTTGGAAAAGATTTACTCCTTTAGATGATGAGAACTACTCCAGAAAATGCCCTGCATTTCTCCCCTCCTAAAAGGGATCATGTCATCTCTTTATACCCCAAGTAGGACCTAGATCTCTGGACTAGGTAAATGCCCTGCTTAAAACGAATACACCTGTGAAGCTGAAATAGATATCATGTGTGAGCAAACAGAGCGATGCCTCAGTTCACTCACTAGGACACAGAGGAGAAGCAGGTAATGCTGGAGGGAAATCAATAAGTGTCCCCCAGGGGAGCCATAGGAAACAAGACTAGAGGCCACTCAACAAAGAAAAGATTAAAACCCTGTTAGGATAGGGGCTTGCTTTGAGAAGGGTCTCATCTTCAAGGCCCAGGTCTCAAGGAGTCAGGAGGGAATGGCAGATGGAGCAGCTTGGCTTTTGTATAGTTTATCACTGCTAATGAGGTCTAGTGCATTTGCCGTGGTTACTTAGTTCTTCCGGTGTATGTGAGGCCTTTACAGGTACACAACAAGGCCTGGGAAGAGGATTTAGCTTAAACATGCTTCCTTTTGATACTGCAAAAACCAAACCCACGATGACTGAAGTGTGAAAGATGTGATCAGTTATGAAAGGCTTGGGGGAGCAATCTTAGCTGTGGCCACTGAGCACCCATGATGCTGTGCATGACATGCCTGAGGACCAGAGAGGCGAGTTGGACAGGTTGGACAATGCACGTTAACGAAGCTTGGTGAAAGTAAATGGAGTTTTGTATTCCAAAATGCACTTTTCTTATCTGAGCATATGGAGGGTTTTAAACAGAAAGATAATACTTTTAAATTTTTGTTTCACACAAATCAGCATAGCAGTGGCTTGGCTACCTAGAGACATGAGCAGATTTCAGGATGGGAGAACTGGGGGTCACTACTATGACCTTGTGACGGGGAGGTGGTAAGAGGGCCTGTCGAGATGGAGGAGGACAAGGGGATGCGAGGGATGTGAAGGCAGGAAGACCCGAATGGCTGACGCATCCCTCATGATGCTGGAGGAGGCCAAGATGACTCGTGAGGTTTGGGCTTGGAACATTTTATAAAATTTAAAGATATGAAATTAGAAAAGAAAATAGATGGTTTTATGTAACTTTTAGCACAAACATAACAGGCAAATGCCTCGAGGAAAGGCACCATATCTCTTTTCTCATTTGTCTGGCAAATAAGCAAAAGGAAAGCTCACTGCAAAGACTACGGAAACCCAGGGTCTGAGAAGCATCTGCCCTGGCTTTCTTGTGCTTTATGTCCTACCCGTAAGTGCTGGGATAATAAGACCCCAACACAGTCTACTGACAAGCAGGCCTTCGTATGTACAAATATTCCCAGACCGAGTTCCCTTTGCGCTGGTCTACAGTTGCATCCTAGATTCTGTGACAGAAAGGGAAGAGGAAACAGGAATGAGGGGCTTTCCTTCCTTATTCTGTGTGGCTCATCTTCCCAGGAAGGACTAGAGCTCGGCCCGTAACCACAGGGGAAAGCCTGTGGCTCACTTTGTATGGGTTTTACAGCCACAAAGGCAACTCAGCGACAGGTAGGCTGATGCTATGTGATCCAGGCTTTGAAAAGAAACTAATCTGGTCTATGATCACTGCCCCAAACCGTGCGTAGTTTGATCTATGTGTTCCACAGGGGTCACATCCACTTCACAATGTAGCCTGTACTCTAGGGAATAAACCAGCATCAGTAGCTGTGGCCCTCTGTGAATGAGCCTACGTTGAGGCAGTCTCCTCACTCCAGACCAAACAGGGCAGCACCTTTCGGCCTAGTCAGTCAACAGGTCTCATCAGGAGTGTCTCCTCACCAGCATCTCAAGGCAGGATATGAAGGGAGTCAAGGGGTGTCCCTGGAGGGAGTGGCTCTCAGACAGTCAGGTCCCAAGCAGATGACACTTCTGTGAAAAATGGCTTTCTAAATCTGGCACTGGGGTGTAAGAGAGTTGATGAGGTGAGTGATGAACCAGGCCGCTCAGAGCTGTGATTTATAGGACTGGGCACTGCAGGGCTCCTAAGAAACTGAAATGCTAAACTCCATGATTCATATTTTCCAGTATGTAAAACATGCTTATAGTCTACTCACTGGGAGTCAGTGGCAAATAAATTGTCAGAGAACCAGACTCTGGCACAAATCAGACAAAAGCTGTCTTCAGAGGGGTGGGGAGCAAAGGTGAAGTGTTTGTGGGTCTGGAGACCTCTACCTCTCCACGGTAGTGCGCCGAGCACAGTCCATCACCTGAGCAGCCCACATGACAGGCCTTTCTGCCTTCAGTAACAGCGGTGAGCATTCAGGGCATCAGCACAATGGCCTTCTGAACTTTCAAAATGCTTATCTATCTAGACCATCAGAGTGTGTGTGTGTGTGTGTGTGTGTGTGTGTGTGTGTGTGTGTGAAGGACTAATAAGTAGTACGCTAATTAGTTACCACCATTAGTCTATGTCCTGGCAATTAGTGCTGAGAAACGATGCTGGGCAGTTGTACCACAAAAGGCAGAGGAATGCCTCTCTTGGAGACACTCACTGTTCATTTCACATCAGTGGTTCCTTGTACCCCACCCGTTCAGCTTACAGCAGGTTTCACTGAGTGGGTTGAGTGTGGACCAATTAGAGCTCATGGAGCAAACTCAGCCTGCCATTTGCGTCTGTGTGACTCATGGTTTCACACTTTAAATGGTTGTGAAAAGAAAGTATTAAGTATTTTTGTCATGAGAAATTCAAATCTTATTAAAATTCAAATTCTAAATAAAATTTATTGGGGTCAGCGGTGTCCCTTTGCTTATATATTATTATCTGTGGTTAATTTTGAACCACGATGCTCCAGTGGCTGACTTGAAGAGCCATGCCAGATCCTTTGACCCACAAAGTACACAATATTATCTGGCCTTTTACAAAGAAAAGTTGCCAACTCCAGGCTTACATTTCACCCCACAATCTGGCATAACTAAACCTACTTAAATGCTTGCTATGCCCTATCATCTCCAGACATCACCAGGGACCGTGTCAGTGTTGACATATCTCATTTTCAGTCAGCTTCCCCTTTGAGCATTAGCGATATAACAGGAGTGAATTCACAGTAGGTCAACATGGCTTCTGGATGAGCAGCATCAGCTGAGGTAGAGGCTGGCAGTGCTGATGGCTAAGGTCAATGAGACAAAAGTGCAGTGGAATCCCACCTAAATCTTTCTACACATAGTCTTAGGCTTTGAAGACCACCAGATTTAAGGGACAAGGGTCTGGGCTCTAGTTCCATGTGAGAAGACATCATTACAAGGTTCATAAGCCTTCAGTGGGGCTTGACAGTATTGGGCAAACTTAGGATTTCTAACGAACTACCTCGCCAGCCAGCGAGAGATACTTTCCTCTGAGTCTGGATGTCTAAGAGAACTAGGACTGGACAGGACACAAACATTAGGCATAGAGTATAAGACAGACTCTAGGGTCCCAAGGGGTAGCCTGTTAACATTCTATTTTCTGTTTCCTCTTTGTTTTCTGTAGTCACCTCTCTTCTGGTAGAGAAGGCTTGAATGGATCAAGAAACACACAAAATAGCATGAGGCATAAGAGCTCTAAACCAGAGGCACATTTACAGTCTTAGTCCCTAAATATCTTGCTGGGGACTCCCAGGAACTCATCTGTGGCTTGCAGACCTCAAGGGCCTAGCAAACAAGTTACTAAGATGTGCAGCAGAGGTCTGAGTTCTCAGTGTAGGGGAGATGTTACCATAAACCAGACCTAGCCAGCCTAGAGAATATATAGGAAGAGTGGGCCACGGAGACTGGGGATGAGAAAGACCTAACCTAATCAGAAAGAGTGGAGAAGGTTGTGGGAAACCTGCCGCACGCAGGGCTACATTTACTGAGCATGACATTTAAGAAAAGCAGTTGAAATTCAGTGACGCTGATATCTTTTTAACGCATCAGCAAAACTCGAGGTGGAGCAGTAATGCTTCTTTCCTTCCTCAGTTGCCCTTTTAGCTAAAATGTTTAGTCTAGGAGGAATTAAGTTGCTAGAACAAGAACGGGGAGGGGTGTGGGGTGAGAGCAGGGGGAGAAACAGGCCGCACCGGACAGCCGGGATCTCAGCAGCCTTCCTGGCAGCCGACTCATCCTGCTGGATGCAATAGGGCACGGGATGACGCTGTTGTAACTCAGCTCTCTACACCCGTTAAACTTGACGTTCATAGCCAGGAGGCAGACAGATGGAGCTTGGAGCTCTCCTTTCAGACTAACCAAAGGTGGTTCAAGTGTGCTTACTGTTCAGGTTTGTCCAGCAGCTTCAAGTCTTCTTCTCTGGATGTCTCGTAGTACTTTCTTATTTTAGTCAGTTCATCCTCTTGGGCTCTCTGCATTGACAGGAGAAACAACATACATTCATACACACGCACAGATTATAGGCAGCCAGCCTGAATCCACAGGAATCCAGATGCGATCCCATCCCCTACTGCACTGCCATCACCTGGGTCTCATCCCAGGCATAAGAAACTCTACAGGTTGGGCCCAGAAAAATCCTTCCAGGTCATTCTGATACAATTTCAAGTTTGGCATTTACTAGCTAAAGCAAATGGTCATAATATGTGTGTGCATCCAGACACAAAGGCCGGGACGGCTGATAGCTAGGGTTGAGTCTCCTCTAGGTGCCATGGGGCAGCTGACCTAATTTTCCTTGCCCTAGAACAGCAGTCCTATCTCGCACTTCTGTGTCCCACACAGGCTTTGTAACCCGTTGTATGTGGTCTCCACCTTTCCTTTTCCTGAATTTCATTGAGTGTATCTTGTTTACATTGGTCCTTCAGGCGTTCAGCCACATTCTTCATGGTTTACCCAACATTCCCAGTTGTGTACAGACTGCCTCTACTGCATTAACAAGCACTGGCCATGGGCATGTCACCGGGCTCCAGTTATATGAGAACTGCCGTGGCTTTGAGAATACAGTTCCATCCATGTATCTACGTCCTGAGAGTCAGTGAGTCAGAACAGTTGACAATCATGGGACGTCTGCGTCTCCAGGGCCATCTCTTCTAGGGAGCTTATAGACTCCTCTGGCTGTTCCCACTTACAACAAAAGTCTAAAGACTTTGTGCATTACAGTGATGTTTCTTTTTTTTTTCCCGGAGATGAGGACCGAACCCAGGGCCTTGCGCTTGCTAGGCAAGCGCTCTACCACTGAGCTAAATCCCCAACCCCCACAGTGATGTTTCTTAAACATAATCTATCATGTCCCTAAACTGTGCAAATCAGCTTTGTGAGAGGGGCTCTAGGATCCATGAGAAGAACTCACAGGATGCTTAGATCAAATTCTTGTTCAATAAAAAAAAATCGAGTCCCACTATATTCTATATTCTACTAAAACAGCAAAACGAAACAGGATAAGTTGTGTAAGCCAGTGGTCCAACCGACATCACCAAGTGAGCGTTAATAGAACCAGGCCTCAAATTTAGGGCCATCTGATTTTAAAACTAGAGCACACAGTTGATACCTCCTGCATTTAATTGTCATCAGCTCCTCTGGTAGGAGAGCAATCATCCAAACTTCTGTTCAGATCCCTATTCCTCAGAGCATGACTATGGAGGGTGCCAGCATCCACATCACATGGGAGGCTTTGTTCTCATTCACTCTGTCAGCAAGTACTAGAGCTAGACCACATCGGTGGTCTCTTCCTTGAACCAGTCTGACTTGCTGGTGTCATGAGACCTACCAGGACAGACACTACAGTGGGAGTTAATGCACAAATATACTTCTCTGTGCCTGAATCTCTTCCACGCAAAGGTTCAAATCCTACCACAGAATGGGAAATGGCTCTGTGACATCAAGGGTAGAAGGGAAAGACAGAACCTCCAGCCCTGAATGATTTTCACACTCACATTTTCATATAAGGCCGCCAAGGTCTCCAGGTCAACCACAGAGTCATCCACGTTAAATATGGCTGTCAAAAAGAAGGAGGAAAAAGAGATAAAGGCTTTGACTTGACTCCAACACCAGTACTAACCCCAGGCCCTGCTTCCCCACAACGTAACCCTGCACTTCTTGTACAGATTCTGTCTAAAAGTCTGTTTCATACCAGGGGTGTGAAAACAAACCCAAAATGGCCCTTATGGCCAGCCCGAGCCTTGGCCCTGCCTTATTTAATTCTTCAGGCTTTGAGTTCTTTCTGCAGTTTAATTTAGGCTCCACAGGAGAAGTGTTTGTGCTTTTAAACTACATCAGTTCAGGGGTTTGAAGCACAATTTTAAATCTTTCTTCCCGGCTGGTAATTGAAGAGATTTAGCACTTAATGCAGAAGAATTGACTCTTGCCCATTACCAGGAAGGGAAAGAGAAGGGAAAAAAAAGGACAATGTAGGCAAATTAAATGAATTCAGGCATGTGATTTCAGGCACCTTTCTGTGGCTACCGAAAACATCTTGTTTGGATTAAAAAGACAAGAAAGAATAATCAACAGCAAATTAAGATCATAGAAACCTCCCACAAGCCAGTATCAAGGTAAGTTTTTAGTCCCGTGCTGTTATTAGGAGTCTGCCTTTTGGTGTTTCACTTTGCTGTGAGCTATATACTTATGATTTCACCCGTGGAGGTTCCTACCCATAGAAGTTTGGATACATATGCAACGGATTTTTTTAAAGCCTTAATGGAATTGGCTATCAAAGCGCTTGAAATTAGCCGGGCCCACATCTTTAAATAATTATTCAAAACTAATAAGGTTTGTCCTCTCAGCCGCACTACCCTTCCCTGGCTTTACATTGTGAAATTAACCAGCGCGCTAGTAAATTTTCTCTGTGGCAGGCTAATTAATTTTATTAAACCAGCCAGTGATACTTAGAAAGCCTTAAACGTCTGTTCTCGGGCTCTTCTGTTCCTTCCATTGCACCACCTTTCCCTGGAGTATGCAAAGATCAAGGCAAAAGGCAGGTTGCTTCTGAATTTGTTTTGTTTTGTTTTGTTTTGTTGTTTGTTTTTCCTTCCCTCTGTCATTGGGATCATAGAAACACATTAGAATTTTTGATAATATTACTTAGCCGAGACAAGAATATGTCCCTTCATAGTACACCAGGAAGAATATTGAAAATTCCTTAATAGGCCCCTTTTTCTCTAACTTGCACGCTCATCCACAGGTTATTTCTAGACTTGTGAATGGGTACTGGGGAAGATTCAGAGACCGCTGACAAGGTCTTTGATAGGTCAAAGGACAAAAATGCACTTCCAGAAAAGCCAGGGTGACCACCCCACCCCCACCCCAACATAGTTTGAGGAAAGAATGAGAGAACTTAGCCTCTCGGGACTCATGCATTGTTGGTGGCGATAATACAGCTCACTAATTGGTCTGAGGGATGATCCATTTCTGAATGGCTGTTGTTTTAAAACATACACAAAGGGCGCCAGAAACAATGTTTCTTTTGTGTGACCCCCAATATTCTGCTTTAGAAATTAGCTGATATAAATGAATAAGAAGAGGCACAAATATAAAGGAAGTTTTTGAAGGGAATGTTTGCGTGAAAGAATCACATACATCCCGAGGACTGTATCTGAGCTTAGAGCATAAATCAAACAATCTCCGTCACCCAGAAAGAGAAGGCGCTGAGGTCTTCCACACTGAGAACGTGCTTGGCTTTATACAGTCACACGGTTGACTTTAAAGAGATACTTGGTTTGGTGGTTCGTACCACTGTGTACCAGGCAGCAAAAAGGAAATATGAAGAAAGGATGGGGCCAGAAACGGCCCGAACTTGGGAAAAGATTATTCACCCATTCAACCTCCCAGGCACCATATGATCATTTGTTGAGTGTGCCTTAAAACTAGTTTTCTGGAAATTGCTTTCCAAGGCCATGGATATCTAAGACAAAAAATGTTATTGACACTTAAAATATCCGATCTCATGAAATTAATGTCTCAGAGAGAGGAACAAAGTATACGTAACTGCAGGACTTCAGGTAGCAATGAGTTTCAAGGGATGTAACCTGGTTACCACAGCACATAAAGTATCAGCTCATGACAGGACCTAAGAACGGCCTATGATAAATATGACTTGAAATAGCCAAGCTTGCATATAAATGCTGTATCTCCTAATGCCTCTAAGAAGTGGAGAAGACTGGAACTACCAGGAACTCATACTGTAATTCCAATTTCTAATAATTCTTCAGAGTTTCAGATAGTCTTTCCTAGGAGACCCTCTTGGTCCTTCCTTTAGGAATCCAATGAAGGCTTAACTCAGGAAGCTTTCTCAACATGGCAAGTCTAGGTTCAGATAGCTCAAAGTTATGAGACTACTGTCTGAAATACCTTAACGAAAATGCAATGCACCAAGACCTATTGATACAGTTAACCTAATGCTGACCTCTGAGTCCAATCCTTCCTCAAGCCATCCAGGCCTCATCATGCCGCTGGGGATAGAGAGCAGGCTAGCTGTTTAAGTGATGAGGGAATGAGGTGATCAGCCAGTGTGTTGGTTCATTGCCTAGCTTTCGGGTTGTTTCTTTGCAGGGCTGGAGACTGAACCTAGGACCTAGCACATGCTAAGCAAATGGTCTAATGTGGAGCTATGCCCCCAGCAGTTTCTGTTTCATACATGTCTCAAGATTACTTGGTGCTTACATCAGTTGCCTCTTTCATATATTATATGAATTTCAATTTCTCATCCTGGTTTTAAAACTCATTCTGCCCTCCATGCAGTCTGGTAGTTCCATCTCTGACTTCCTCCATGCAGCCTGAGAACAACTCCCCATCTCTCATCACATCCTAGTTCCTTCCCTTTCCTCACCTACCAAGGACCACCACTCAGATTCCCTGCTCTGGATGGATGACTCTTGAATTTCAGGACAGAGAGTCCTCAGTCTGCCACAATACCTCATCCTATTTTCAATGGAGTGAAGACAGTGCTGTGTAAGAATGTGCCTTATGCTAATTACACAATAGTTTCTCTCCTCCACTAGATCGTTTGAGTCCTGTAGCCAGAGATGGTTCCTTAGGCTCCCTGGCCACACTTCCTGGAATGAAATACATACACAACAGTGGTGGTGGTGGTGGTGGTGGTGGTGGTGGTGGTGGTGGTGGTGGTGGTGGTGGTGGTGGTGGTGGTGTGGTGGTGGTGGTGGGTGAGAGTTGGGGGTGGGCGACCTAGAAGACTCCCAAAGGCCAAATCTTGCTCAGTATGAGGAAAGTTTCTTCAAAGGAGAGCGTTGGGTCTTGAAAAAAAGAACACACACACTCATACTGGGGCACGAGGTATAGAAGGGCAGGATGTAAGCAAATCAGTCTATTATATTGTGAATTCTGTATTTGAATTCGGTTTGCTTTGCTCCTTCTTGGTCACCTCTTTCCATGAATCTAGGTTTGTACACTTGGGTTACATAACCATGCTGTTTACTCATTATCTCATGACAGGGAAGATGCGGCCCTGTCTGAAAGACGAACAAGCCTACATTTAATAAACAATTTTCCCTTCTTAAGGAAAGAACGAGACGGGCTGTTCCCACCATTCCATCTTCACAGACATTTTAAGAAGAAATGTCACTTTAGGAGGAAAGTGACAGTTAAAGTTAACTGGTATGGTGGTTAAGGCAGGTGCCTAAACTACCCATTTGGTAATCATCATTAATTAAGCCAAACTCTTCTCAGGCAAAGAGAATTTCTAGATTTACAATAAGTGCCAGGGAACATGAATTGGGAAAATGTGAAAATGTGTGAGACAAGGAAAGGCAATGTGGATGGGCTCAGAGAATGTTCTAGAAATGGCAAGTATACTGGCTAGAAAATAATTAAATAAATAAACCGAGAAAATGGGTCTGTAGGTGGCTGAGGATGAGACCTTATAGAACTGAGAGTCATATGAGAGGATTTCATATGAGCTTTCCATGAAGTGTGCTTCATAAGTATTGGAGTTGCTGGGCAGTTCTGTGCTGAGGTGTGTACTGGATAGGCCCAAATTTGGGCAGTTTGTCACCCAGTGCTGTGGCAAAGGTGTGCTAAATCTACAGGATGCAGACAGAAAGATCTGGGAATGGGAGTGCTCTCTGGAGCACTCCTTGGTGCTATCCCTGACCAGCTCTGGAGACTCAAGGCACTGGGAAGTAAATAAACCCAGATCAAGGGAGAAGCCCAAGCCACCCCCACAGAAGCACACAGAGAACAGATCTTTCTCCCTCGGTCCATGGAGGAGTGAGCAGAGGAATGCTAATGGGAAAAACAAACAAAACAAAACATAAGGAGGTCAGTTTGGTCCTTTAGACATGTTTCCAGTAAAGCTGACCATGTCAACCAGATACAGACCCAGAGATTAAAGTACAGTTCGAAGGCAGAAGAAGCAGTTTCAAGAGACCTGGCTAATTCTAGAATCTTCAGGGGATTAAATTACTTTTTCCCCCCTTCCTATAGCAAGTTCATGGAAGGTTAGGCTAAACCACAGGACTAAAAGTCCCAGGTCTCTGGGGGAGATCTGTCATACTTGGACATAATTCAGTTTCCTGTTCACCAAATGTAGTCTAGGTCTTGGGGGTGATGGCAGGATCCATGTGACTGATGTGCCTTAGAACATTGACATAAATAAACAACCCCATCCAATCAGTCCTGTAAGCATTTGTATTCAACTTAGAAACCATTACATAAACCTATTTAATTACTTAACTGCTGACCGCGGTCTTTGATTAAAACATTTGTGCAGTTCCCTAGGACAGATTCTTCACTGAAGATGTAGGTCAGTGGTATTCCTAGTGCACATCAGGCCATGGGCCCGGATGACAGAGCAGCAAAACAGTAAGCCAACCAAACTCATCTCTCTCTGTTCCTCTCTGTCACTCTCCTGTCCTCACCCATAGATGTCCAACTTTTATCTTATAAACCAAATCAACCAATGACTGCTCAAACATCTCTCTAGCAAGCCACAAAACTTTCCTACAGTAATTCTAGCTTTGGTTCCATCTGCAAAGGGCTCATTATTCCAACACTCCTGCAGACGGTGTCAGAAAGGTGAAGTGTCAAAGCCACAAAGG
Source organism: Rattus rattus (assembly GCF_011064425.1). NCBI lineage: Eukaryota > Metazoa > Chordata > Mammalia > Rodentia > Muridae > Rattus > Rattus rattus. Next base: position 91,794,684 of record NC_046158.1, on the reverse strand, counting down.
GGAGACCCCAGCAGTTCTTTGCTACTGCAATATCAATCATCACTGGTGGGTTTTACTTTTATCTCCCTCCCTCCCTCCTTAGTTGTCCCCGCCTCACACTGTCAGTTCAGTTCGAATATTTCACCTACACCTCACAATATGTCAAAAGGAAGGAGACACACGCTGTGAAAAGCTGGTAATTTTATTGGGTTCCTTTACCTTTAAAACTCTGTTACTTGGTCAAGTCTGGTTTCTGGGCTTCTTTTTTTCTCAGGGAAATTGAGGCAAACATTTTTATGTGATCCTCTGGTGCCTGCTCTGTACTCCCAAGGATTATGCACACAAGGATCATTAGAGTACTGTTTCACCCATTAAGATATAATAACCGTCAGAAGGGACAAAGGGCAGACTGGTATCACAAATTCAAACTAACAGGCGCACATAAAAACTGTGCGACTGCTTGAGGCACACATGAAGGGCAAGGTCTTACCGAGCAGGCAAATCCCTCACTGGTTCTCCTGTCACAGAAGCTAGAAGAACCTACCAGAGTTCTTTTATCCCTCCAGCTTCCTCCCACTCTCAACAGAACCCTATCACTGAGTGTACCACATCCAAGTTAACAGTGTGCTTGCTATTTGAAAGATGTGTGGCTAGAAGACCAAATAAAACACAGAGAGTGACTCGTCACAAATATTTGTTCCTTGGTTTTCTTTTGGTGGTGCTGAAATTGAACTCAGGGCTGTGCTCATGCTTAGAGCTTACATTGAGATATATTCCCAGCTCGGGAGACGTTCACTTCACCTGAAGGATCATCTTCAGGCAAGAGCCTTTGCTGTAGACTAGCCAAAGAAAGTCTGGTTATCCAAAGTATGGATGCCACTAACAGATAGGTTTGCCCTGGCTCACCAGCCTCCCGCTGCTGTTGCTGCTGCTGCTGCTGCTTTTAGGGTAATTGTTATGCAGCCCAGTGATGCCTTTGTACTTCCTTTAAGTAGCTGACAGGATTGCCTTGTACAGAGTGACTTGTAACCAGCGCAGACAACCTAGCTCTTATCAGCCAGGAAATGACAGACTGCTGCAATGTGAATCTTGTTTAACTGCCAAGCCGCAGATATAAAACTTAGTTGTTCCGCTCAAATTACTTGATTTCTTTTTAAGGGATCAACAACAGTCACTGGTGTAAAAATGAAAAAGAAAGAAAAGCTAATAAGAAGAATTTGGATTTAAAAAACTCTGCCTCATGGAAGAAACGTCAAAAAACAAAACAAAACGAAACGAAATGAAACAACAACAACAAAAAACAAACAAACAAAAAACCCAAATAAACCTTTTCCCTCCCAGGTTCAATCAAGCACAGAGGAAGCGTGATGGGACTCACAGGAGGGCAATGGTGGATTCAGAATGCTGATGAGAGAGAGAGAGCAACTTCTTACAGCTTTGGCAGCCAACTAGAGAGGCCACCACTTTAAAGGAGCTGGGAGTCCATACAGTGAGAGGTAGGGGCAGGGCAGGCAGAGAGGAGTGTGGAGGCAGAGTGTGGAAGAACCATTCTGAGGCGAGACCTCCTACCCTTACTGTCTCTTTTCTTCACAGTAGCAGAATTCCTCTAGTGGGCATTCCTTATGCTGCTATGATACCCCCACCCCCACCGCACCCCCACCCCCTAGTCACTGTGTCTCTCCTGCCCTGGCACCCAGAGCCACACAAACCCTTGCTAATATCCAAGTAAGATGCTCCAGGGCACCCACTAAAAGCAGCTTAAAGAAAACTGTCCACTACATCAGAGGGAAGGACGGTGGGTGGACTTTCCTGCGGATTAGCAGTTAGTGATTACCGCAAGCTTCCTCTCTGTCAGCATTGCTCAAAGCATTAAACTGTATGAAGGCGGAGATGCTGCAGCTTGGGTTTTATGAATGGTGAAAGTGAGGTGTGAAATCTCTCAGCTTGGTTTCGCAAGGTCAGCTGTGCATTCATCTACTTTCCTCCGACAGAGGAGGGACTGACTGGATCAAGACTCCATCTTCCGCTCTTTACAGGTACAGTCTTTACTATTGGAAAAGACATTTTAACAAGAAATAGCACAATTTAAGAACAAACTAAACCTCCCGGAGATAATGAACCATCAACCAGCAGACAAAACTCTACAAAGAAACCTTGATTTCTGAACGGCACCATGTGCCTTCTATACAAACAAGCAGCCTATGAAGGGAATCTCACGTGGCTTATGTTATGAAAATCCATGAATGTATTACAAATATCCATATTTACTAAAATTTTATTATCTCCAGCGTTAACACTAATATGCAATTTCAGTTTTTCTAATACAATGACCTAACTTCAATCTTTTCGTCGCTGAAGCAATTCTAAAGAGCTAGTATGCCAACGGAGTTATAGAACACAGAATGTCTGCGAAGAAAGACGTAAAGGGTTTGAGAATGCCTTATTTTAAGCAAAATCTATACAAGTAACTGTAAATTTTATCCTTCGTGCCAAAACTCGATAAAATGGAAGCAAAAACTCATTGAGAAATGAAGAACCACAAAGTTTCCTCCAGGCATAAAGAACAAGAAAGATCAAGGGGATGTAACTTCCAGTCTTCACTGCACTTCGGACTGCCTGGCAGGGTGTCACGTTTGCTGATGAAGACCTTAATTTGGTCTCTGATGGGATGAGAGGCAAGTGTGAAAGACACAGTAACTATGGGCTGTCTGGAAAAGGGTGGAAATGGCCACAAAGGGGACCTTTAGCTCATATATCCTAAAACCTCAAAACTCATTCAATCTTATAGGACAAAAACCCCAACTCCCCTCTAAGTCCAGGCACGTATTATGCCCCAAGATACCATCGTGTAGCTACAATTAAAATTGTCCATGGTTCAAACCTCAAAGAAAGGCAGAGAGTGTAGAATTCGCAAAGCTTCCTGCCTCCATCCCCTCTGTTCTCCGGAGGGCAGTGGAATGAGGAACAGTTTGGGTTAAGCCGCTTCTGTTCTTCCATTCGTTCTGCTCTTTGAAGCCAAATGACATTCCAGGCAGATTGGCCGCTCTCGGTGGATTGCCTGAAGGGCAGAGTGAGGAGGGACCAGCCTCTGCCTTCTGACTCCATCCTGCTATGGAAGGAATGTGGAAGGCTAGAGAGAGGTGAGGGGAGCCCTGCTGCTGAGGTATCTCAGACACAGTGGGAGGAGAGAGACTGGCAAAGGAAAGGGAAGTATTGGGAAGACCTTTCCTTTTTTCTGATGTTCTAAATTGGTCTCTATCGGTCCTAAAGAACTGATTGACACTGGCCTCATCGGGCTGGTATGCTATCGGACATGGTCACAAGTCACATTTGGTGGGTAAGCTCCCTCGGAATGTGTCAGTTTCGTATTCTTTGTGGTGATTTGTAATGGGGAGAACAACTTAAATAAAGTTCTTTTTACTTTAAGGTGTATTTCTAATTAAACTAAATTAAATATCAAAACACAAACAAGTTGGCTTTGAGATTTCTTCTGAGAAACCCTTCATGGAAGGTAAATGGTAAGAGCAAGGTGGAGAGTTTGTCTCACAGAGTCGATGGGAAAATCTGAGGGTGTTGGCCTAGGAGCTGTGTCCCACAAACCTTACGCAAGTTTCCACCTTTTCACTGTAATTATATCCGAAAGAGACTCTGAAGCCCTCGAAATTAGCAAGACATTTAAAATCGTATGCATCTCCTTTAAATTTTGGATCTTCTGTGTTTCCGAGTGTGGGTGTTAGTTCTCTGTGCATCTGTGTAGCACGCGTATGAGAGAGTGTACCTCGCCAGGTATCTCTAGAACGGCAGACTGGCGAGCACTCTCTGTAAGGGTACTGAGGAGACTACAAACCTTTGAGCAGGGCCTCTTAGACTTCGGTGAGATTGTTCTTAGGAAAGTCTTTTAAAAATCTACAGTGCATTCCCAGTGCCCTATCAAATTCATTTCTGACAACTCCCACGAGCATTGACGTGGATTTCTGGAACTAACCGGTGCAAAGCAACAAGGTCCAGTGGTTGGGGACTCCAGGATCTGGGCGCCAGCCTCTGAGCCTTACTAAACGGCCTTCCTTTCTCACACTGAGTCTCTGACACAAAGCGTTGGACACAATGCAGCTGAACTCTCTGACCAGACCAGTAGGAACTTGAATGAAAAAAATGTTTTATTTTGATGTCAGATTAAATATTATAAATATAAGTTCTGAGTGTGCGGGAAATTCCAAATGAATGCCAGGAGGTTTCTGGCACCTAGTCTGTTGCAAGGCATATGGAAGTTTGTATCAAGAATAGTCAACAGCGATTTTCCATCTCCCCTGGGATGAGAATAAGAGGAAATTACTAACATGGAATGAAAACACTAATTTGCAATCATGTAGCCAGTCACTGTGTCCACATATGCCAAATGCTTCTAATATAAGTCATCCCATCTCATGCAGGAAAGCCAGGATAGGATAAATCACTGATTCGGTGTATCTTGGGTGAAGCACAGGCTTTGTGAAACCTCTGATCATCTTGTAAAACCGTTTCATCCAAGCTGGGAGGTGGTGGTGCACACCTCTGATCCCAGCACTCAGGAGGCAGAGGCATGCAGTTCTCTGAGTTTGAGGTCAGCCTGGTCTACAGAGTAAGTTCCAGGACAGCCAGAGCTACACAGAGAAACTCTATCTTGAAAGAAATAAAAAATAATTTCTTCTGTAATTACTCCTTCAGTGAATCTACGTTCTAGACTTCAGGAAGCATGCTACTTTGAGCAGATTAAACCCTAGAGTTACCTTTTGAAGGGTGTTGTGTCTGCACCCTAGCCCTACTCGCAGACCACCATGGTAGACACTAGTTTATACAGCTCCAGTTAAGGGACACTCAAATCCCCTAAAACAGAATTTATATTCTTCTCGATGGTGCTTTTGCTGCTACACCTCTGGTTGGCCTTTCCCCCTCCTTTGTTGGTGTTTTTGGTTGGATTTTGTTTCCATTATTCCTACGGTTGCTCTTACTAACTCTAACCATTCTCTCTAAGTACCCCGTGTCTGTATCTTCCTTTTACATTAGAGACAAAGAAGGAAGGATTTGGATCAGGGTTTCAGATGGTTCATCCATGCATGTGGGTCCAACAGACTTGGGCAGAAGGTCATCATAGCAGGCATAAGACAGAGCTGTACTTCAATTCCTGATGAACAGGAAGCAGAAAGAAGGGTAATATGGGGAGAGAACAGGAGAAAGCCCTCAAGGACATGACCTCAGTGACCTACCATCTGCACCTAGAGCTCACCTACTTCTCACCACCTCCCAACAATACTCTTCTTTGAACTAATTGGTAAATCAGAGCCCTCGTGAGCTGCAAACTATCTCTGTATGGTCTGTGTCTCTGCAGATGTTATCATGGACTTATCCAGAAGTATGCTTCATAACCCAGGTGTGTCTTAATTCAATCAGGATGGGATGGTAATCACAGCTAATCATCACACCATTTTCAGCTCTATTTTCATTTATTCGTTGGACAGCCCTTGATGACCACCAAGTGCATATTAGACACAATCAGGAGCTGCCAGGGTTCACATTTGTGGGCACTCTTCTTCTTGGAGCTTATATTCTGAGAGTGGATGTAAATAAAGAAAAAAATAGATGCTCAAACCAAACAAAATATTCGGTTCTGTGTAAAGCTAAAATAACACATGGTTAAATATCAGGAAGGGCAAATCTGAGGAGGGCTGTTTGAGGCGATGGTTAAGCATAAATCCACAGTAAAGATCAGGGATTGAGTATACAGACTGGTAGGTAGGAACACATTTCTGAAAGAGGGAGTGTGTGCTATACACGCTAAATGTAAAATTAAATATAGTTTTATTTCCTCAAATGAGGTGATAAGATAAAGCCATACCCAAGCTTCACAAATACATGGCTTGGGCTGAGCTCAGAGCATTTCTAATTAACTATCTCTAGGCCCAGGCCTGGAAATTTCTAGCCTCTATAAAGTCTGTAAGCTTGGACCATGAAGGCTTCAGCTTCGAGCCTCTGTCTGCTAGACTATGGCTAGAATGTTTCACCCTCCAAGACTCACTGCTGAATAAACTTGCCCTTTCTGGCTCTTTCTGAACTCTGGCTGGCTGGCTCAACTTAGATGTTCTGGCTCAAATTCCTCTCCAAGCTGACTGAGTCAAATTGTTGTCTCAGTATTCTGCTTGGAAAGACTGCCTCTGAAATGAACTGCTCAACTGAATGGAACTGAATGGAACTGAATTCTCTCTTCCTCACTGCTCTTTAAGTATCCTCTCTTTCCTGTTTGTTCTTGTGAGATTTTCATTTGTAGGATGATGTCATTATGCAGGTGAAGGCAGGTACAGGATAGAATGAGGCCTGTCGTTGGACGAATGGAAGGATGGGTAAGAGAAAAGTTCTAGAAGAGGAGGAGACTGGAGTGAGAAGAGACAGGAGAGCAGTGGAGAGAACATGGAGGCAGATGTTAAGATTTCCCTGTGTACATCTACAGGTTGTTATGATTATTCTTAAGGGATGGATGTGTACAGGGCTTTATATGTCTAGATGAGCAAATCATATCTTATCAATTGGATCAGAGGTTATTGTGTTGTGTGTTCTATCATGTGGCGATTTAATTGAAAAGTGTGTGTGATGGCTACACACACTGGGTGCGACACAGATTGGGATGTGTATGTCTGGCATGGTGGCAACCTGCCTTGGGAACTAGATGAGTAGAGAGATTGTTGCTGGGCTCAGAGAGTAGCTATCGGCAGTGTGTTATGGAATGGAGCTTACAGGGTGAGATGCTTTGTTGACTGAGATGAAAATATCCCACAGATGCCATGTGGCCCTATGGTGCCGGTTCTAGTGCAGGATAAAGGAAACCTTCTTCTTCTTTTTTTTTTTTTTTTAATTTTACCTCAACATTCATTGTATCAAATCTTTCTCTGATTCATCACTTTGTCTGCCCCTCAATTAAATGTCATTGTTTGGGGTTAGAGGTGTGTACTGAAATCAGTATTCCATCCAGAGGGATTAAAGGCATGTGGAGTGTCTGCATTCCAGCTGGGTCATTATCTTTGGATGTGATTCCTTGCCAGAGCAGCCATATTGCTAGATTAGAATTCCTCTACACTAAATGTGCAGGACACTCAAGGATAAAAAGGAAGTTCCTTAAGAAATCAAGAAAGACCATGATTGCTACTCAGAAGATGTGCAGGGAGAGTAGAAGCCAGTACTATAAACGGGTAATGAGGACTTTGGCAGGAGTATGCAGGACATCAGAGTTCCAAGATACTGTAGTACTGGAGCTGAGCTCAGATCACAGCACTACGAGCCTCAGATTTCTTCTACTTCTGATCTAATAACCTGCAGATCTTTTGTGATGATAATGGGGGCCTCTTGGTTTGCTGCTCCTGACTTGAGTCTTAGATTCTGAAACGAGTTCAGTTTGACTGCTGTGCATGGCCCCAGTTGTGGCCCCCATTTCACTTGTTGTCTCGTTATTTTCTTCCCTTAGAAAGTCCCCTTTCTCTAACGTCATCATCACTGCATCTTCTAGGCGTCACCTCAAGTCCTGCAGGACACCGTGGCTACGATTTCGCGGCCAACTCTTTTGAAATGTTCGGCTGATCACACACCCTGTGACCTCTTTAGAATGCTTACAGCATGGTCCTATTGCAGCTATGGTGCCTGTCAGGGCTGGCCCTCGGTATATGCCAAAGGCAAAGGCAGAAAGCACTAGAACAGAATCTATTCTATTTAGTATAACAATGTTTAATCTTTTTGTTTTCAGAATTGAAAATAAATTCAACAGATATGAAAATAAGGCTTTTAAATGTGACTTGGGGCATATTAGTTCATCTAGTGTAAGCAGTTCAGAGACCTTCCCTGAAACCTGATATGATTGTACAGGAACTGTTTGTCTCATGCTGTCTTGCTGTTTAGAGTTCCAGAATGTCACATTATGACCATTTATTTACAGACAGTGGTCCACAGAGAAAGGGTTTGTCTTCTAAGAGCTCAACTAGTAAGCATTCGATCACCGACTTGCATACTTGATACTTGAATGGTAGCAGGTGGGGTACAGCTCAGCAGCAGAGGAAATGATGGGGATGTGCAAGATTGTGGGGTTTGATCCTCAGTGGTACAGACAGGTAGATTGGTAGGTGGATGGATGGATGGATGGATGGGTGGGTGGACAGATAGACGGACAGATGGGCAGACAGACAGATAGCTGTAATCTCAGCAAGTCATTGAAAAGCCACTGTCATTTAGAAAATTAGAACCTGGACAGGATGCCTACAGGTCCCTCTTCTGGTAAGCTGAAGAGTGCCTTTTTCAACAATCGGGTGTTTAATGATCAGACTTTGCCTAGATTTGTTTCTTTGCAGTCATACCGTCATCTGCCTCTTGTTACCTCTTACTCAAAACATATTTATTGTGTTTGCCACGCACGTGTTGAACTAGGGTAGCAGAGATCACATCTTACAAGGGAAATAGCATCGAGGGGAGACAAGGAAACAATGAGCAGGCATGGTAACTGTTTTACTTATAACAAACTTTCCTCAGTTCCTCTTACGTCTGTCCTGTTGAGTATGACAGATTGCCACGTAGATAAGGGCCATTAGAGTCATGTGATACTGTAATTAACCAACTCAGGACCATAAACCTTCTCATGGAATTGTAGCCCCAATGTACATTCATTGTGAGGGATGCAAGACAGTAGGTAGAACGGATGTTTCCAGTGCTGCAGTTGAGAGCGTGCTTATGTGAAATAAATGTAAATTTTTATACTGGATTGTAGGTCACATACAGTATTTCTTGAGACTTTGAAGAGAACAAGTTAACACCCTTTGTCTTTGCACCCTGACAAATATGACCCTATGTCCAGAAAGTAGAGGATATGGTCTTGACCAGTCATGTCACTGAGCTCAACAACTCAGATCCGGTCTCCTCACATTAACATTAAAGGGTCGAGCTGGTATCAGCACGAGGCATTCTTTCAATAGGACAACAGCACAGGGCCAAGTATATTCCATTCGCTGTAATGAAAACTCATCCAGAAACCAGTTTCAGTCAATGACCCTTCAGGGATAATTTAATAACACGACCTCTGGTCATTTTGCTACACTCATCCAGTATACCTTATTAGGTGGAGAAATGACATGGACATTAATTTTTTAGAACTAAGGAGCCAGTTGTGTAGAATATAACATAGGTGTTTGTGGCGGAGGAGTGTCTGTAATCATACACGCAGACGTAGAAGTCTGTTATGCTATGGTTAGGGTTGCCAATGCTGAAACAAAAGAGCATATTTGCTCCACATACACATGTTCTTGACCGGGGTAGAGAACTGGAAGGGTCTAGGCAAACTAAAATCTTGTTCACATCACAATTACTGTTCATGACAATGGGACTCTAACGCCATGGAAAGTGTGTAGTCCTGAGTTGGTAATTGCTTTATCACATGATTCAAATGCCCCCTATGCAGGTGGCAATCTGGCCTATTCAGTGACAGATATGCAAAAGGAACTGAGCAAAGTTTTGAGTGATGTTAAGAGCTGGAAAATTCATATCCACATTGTTAGAGAAGATCAAATTGCCTTAGGATCCACCAAGTGCCTAAGAAGTACAAACTAACGTGAAGCTCTCGTTCCAGTCAGCAAACCTGCCCATTCCAATGAGTACACACTGCGTTTTTGTTTCTCATAAAAAACTATCAAATCCTGATGATAAGGGTCATTTTACAAGGTTCCACAGCCAATGAAAATTTCTCCTTTCCACAGGGGGCCTTTCAAACACCCTCTGCTTCAAACTGCCATCAACTATTATGTTTTGCAAGTTTAATATTCCACTTACATGTCTGGTTCTATTACTAAAGCCAAAATGTTTAATCAGCCTATTATCAGGCAGTGGTGGCACATGCCTTTAGTCCCAACACTCTGGACCACCGAGGCAGGCAAATCTCTGAGTTTGAGCCCAGTCTTGTCTACAGAGACAGTTCCAGGACATTCAGGGCTACACAGAGAAACCCTCTGTGGGGTGGGGCATGGGGCTGGGGGGGAAAACAAAAACAAACCAAACCAATCAGCCTATTTAAATACTCTGTGACTGTCATTTACTTAAAATATCTTATTATCCTTTTTTTAAAAAAAGATGTATTTATTTATTTTATATATATATGAGTACACTGTAGCTGTCTTCAAACACACTAGAAAATGGCATCATATCCTATTACAGTTGGTTGTGAGCCACCATGTGGTTGCTGGGAATTGAACTCAGGATCTCTGGAAGAGTGGCCAGTGCTCTTAACCACTGAGCCATCTCTCCAGTCTGTTTTATTATCTTTAATGAACAAATTTTTAAATATAATGTAGCAAAATTTCAAAGCCATTTTGAAAGGAAAAGCAGTGTGAGAAGGGAATCTTTAGTGTCTTTGCGAGCAATCTGCTGAGCTGTAGAGGAGCAAAATGACTTTGGGTATCAATGGCTGAAGCCCTAAAGGAAGGGCTGCTTCAGAGTGTCTGAGTCATTAAATCCATGCTCGCATGGGGTGAAACCCTCTCACATGCTGTGTTAACACCCAGAAAATGCTGTAAGTGATGTATATCACATCTTGATTTCTTACATTCAACTGATGGCTGAATAAAGGGAGTTTGATTTAATATAAGTCTTATTTTGGCATACTTTTATTAAGGAAAATATGTACGAGTAAAACATAATCTCTAAGAAATTACGATTAAAAGGGGCTGGAGAGAAGGCTCAGTGTTAAAGAGCACTTGTTGCTTTTGTAGAGGACCTGGCCTCAGTTCCCGGCACCCACATCATGGCTAACAACGACAACAACTCCAGTCCCAAATCACCCAATGCCCTCTTGGCTTCCTTGGTCTCTACATGCATATATTGTGCAGATATATATGCATACAAAACATACATACACCCAAAATAAAAAAAATCACTTAAAACTTGTAATAAGAAGCAGTTTTTTTGTAAGTCATCGTTTTTGAGTTCAGGTTCTGAATACTATTTTTATTCATATTCAGAGGAACAATTATAAAAGACAGGTTTTTAAATAGAGAAATCAAGGTGTGATTTTTCTCCCTTCCTCTCAGTTCCATTTTCTCCTAGCCAATCTGGGTATTAACTCTTGAAATGCTTTTTTTAAAAAATGTGACAAAGATGACAAAGTGAAATGCTGTCATTTGAAGAAAGGAGGGGTCAAAAGAGACAATGGTAAACCAAGTGATCAGTAGGTGTTTTTCTCTACAGTTATATTCCATCTAATGAATAAGAAGGGACTAAATCCATGCATGAATATCTTGTGAATTTGCACAGAAGAAATAAACCTAGACACAAACTCCGCAGTGTCCATTAACCTCTCGAACCGTCAATGGGAACTTTGAAGTCCTGTATATGTAACACACAGCATATTCAGCATCGATGGAGAATCCCTCCCTACCCAGTGTTAATCCTCACTAAATTAATACTTCATGTGGAACACACAAGCTAGAGAGATAAAACATGGTCATGTTGTTGGTGAAAACTCAATACGTGCAAAGTACAAGACAAGAAACTTAAGAGGTGCATCAATGGCAGTGTAGAGTGTCTGTTGGGATCTTCACCGAAAACAGCGTCAACAGGAAGCATGAGTCAACCACCACACAGACAACCAAGTACACAATACCTGTATCTGTGATGAAACTGAGAGATTTTTGTTAATCACTTTCAAGAAGATGGTGCTACAGTTGTACTTTAGAAAAGTCCCTTCACCTTCCCTGGTAGTACTAATGTTTTTACAAGATGAATTACACAATCTCTTCGAGAGACCTTTTTTGTAACAATCTAGTTGGTGGAAGGACTGTACTGTTACAAACTACAAACGTAACAATGGATTTTAAGTGGGTATTAGTTACCAGGGATTCACTGTAGCATTCGAACTTTTGGGCCTGTTTGAAAACTCTCACAATGTTCAAAAACCTTCAAAGGAACACTGTTACAGAATCAGAAGTGGATTGGCTGGAAATGTAGGCAAAAGGGAGGATGTAAGGTGGAGGTACCACATGTACATGTATGAAAACGTCATGATGAAGCTACAGTCTTCTATAGTTAACATGCATGGAGAAGATACAGAGAATTTACAAGCTGGAGGGAAGAAATGGGAAAGACTTACCCTGTTGAATATCCTTCATTTCTAGATGTAAACTAGATATCAAGATTCCCACAGTTTGAGATCTCTTTCCATCCAATAACTTGATGATCTGTAATTTTAAATAAAAATAGAAAATGGAAGCTCAAATGATCATGCAGTCATTCAGAAAGAACACACACTAAAGACATTAAGACTTTAAGATTCACAGTGTGCTAATGGGAAAACTGACCCTTTATCACAGGCACATGACTTAATGCTTCAATGGAAAATAGTGTATCTACAGTTACAGACATTTTAAAAGTAAAGAAAATGCCATGCAGAATTCAGAAGGCCTGACATGAACGACAAAAAATTTTTAGAGTAATTTACCATGATTTTATGTTTTACTCTGATTTCTTTTCTTTTACATTTTAAAAGACTGTGTAGCAAATGGATTGAACTAGAAAATATTATCCTGAGTGAGGTAACCCAATCACAGAAAAACACACATGGTATGCACTCATTGATAAGAGTAGATATTAGCCCAAAAGCTCAAATTACCCAAGATACAATCCACAGACCACATGAAGCTCAAGAAGAAGGATGACCAAAGTGCAGATGCTTCATTCAGTCCTTCTTAAAAGGGGGAATGAAAGTATCCATAGGAGGGAAATATATATATTTTCACAATATTGATGAAGCCAAGTAGTGCATGCTGACAGGAGCCTGATATAGCTGTCTCCTGAGAGGCACAGCCAGAGCATGACAAATACAGAGGCGAATGCTAGCAGCAAACCATTGAACTGAGAACAGGATTCCAAATGGAGGAATTAGAGAAAGGATTGAAGGAGCTGAAGGGGCTTGTAATACCATAATAACAACAATACCAACCAACCAGAGCTCCCAGATACTAAACTATTACCCAAAGGCTATACATGAACTGACCCAGGGCTCCAGCTGCATATGTAGCAGAGGATGACCATGTTGGGCACCAATGGGAGGAGAAGCCCTTGGTCCTGCCAAGGCTGGAACCCCCAGTATAGGGGAATGTGGTAAAGCAGGAGGGAATGGGGGGTGGTTGGGAAGGGGAACACCTTTATAGAAGAAGGGGAGAGGGAGGGGATAGGGGGCTTATGTCTGGGAAACCAGGAAAGGGAAGAACATTTGAAATGTAAATTTAAAAATATCCAAAGAAAAAAAAGAGACCGTGCCTCATGGTGCAGACCAGTTTGGCCTAGGACTCATGACCTCTTGCTTCAGCCTCCTGAGGGCTGAAGCCACTTTGGCTACTTCGACCTCTTTCTTCAAACACAAATATGACCCATGTATTCTGATGGTTGCTATGTAAAAGCAAGCTAATCTACCCCAACTTCATTGCCAGTCAGCCTAAGAGGAAGGATGTTATCACAGAAAGCCTCCCTTGGTTAGAGTGCTGCCTGCCATTGGATGCCCCTGTTGTGTTCTTTTCTGAAATTGGTTCTGTTTCCACAAAACAGGGAGGGGGAAGTTAGAGTAATTGTGGCTCTGTCCCTACATATGTACCCAATGCTCTTTATGCTTCTGGTGAGACCTTCATACACATGCTTCTAAGTTTCTACTTATACAGCCTCGCTTTGCAGCATAAATCAGTTTCCCCTTCAAAACCAGAAATAAAAGGAAGAAAAACAATGAATACACAATTATATATCTCAGATCCTCTCGGTTGATCACTGCTTTCTCTCAGTTTTGAAAGTTTTGCTCTATGTGATTGAATTACTAGCGTGGGAAGCCCACAACAGGAAGCGCACTCCTCTAAAGATCCTCGGGTTTATAGAGCAGTGTGGCTAACACTGCTCAGGACACGCCCATCACTGCACATCACAGCTCCAAAACCTTTTCAGTCTGAATGATGTAAACTTTATCCTGAATGGCAAATTCCCAATATTACCTTCTCCCAGGTAAGTCAAGCCATCTAAGCAGAAGACTCTATTTGTTCTTCTCCATTGTTGGTGAGTTAAATATGAATTAAATGTAGTGGCTTGAACAGGAATGGCTCCCATGCACTCAAATATCTGAGTTCTTAGTTATTCGGGAATGGTGCTACTTGAGAGAGGTTCAGGAGCTGTGGTTTGTTGGAGGAAGCATGTCCCTAGGGTTGGGTGGTGGGGGTTCAAATGCTCAAGCCAGGGCCAGTTTCTTGCTCTGTTCCTACTGCCTGTGGATCAATGATCGACCATGCTCCGTGTCATGACGCTAATGGGCTAAACCTCTGAAACTGTAAGCCGGCCCCAGTTCAATGTTCTCCTTTGCAAGAGATGCTATGGTCACTGAGGTGTGTCCTCACGGCAATAGAACACTAAACCGACTGAACTAATGAATTAATGTTCTTGCTTAGAACTCGCTAGACCCTCTACTACTACGTTAGCTGTGAACATGGGTGCCACTGACACGTTCCTGATCTCAGTGACAAAGGTTTCACTTGCTTGCCATTGATTACGTTTCCTTTAAGCTCTTAAAACGTCCTCTTTATTATGCTCAAGTAATTCCCTTCTGTTATTAGTTCAGTATGATATTTTTAGTCATGAAATGTTTTGTACTAGTTAGATTGAGGTTTTGCTGTTTGTTTTGTTTTTATTTTTTTTATCAACACCAACTCAGTTAAGAAAATGCCTCTATCTGATTGGTCTATAGGCACATGTGCAGGGAATTTTATTGATTAATGATTGATGTGGGAGGTCCCAGCTCATTGTGGGTGGTGCCACCCTTGGACAGGTGATCCTGAATTGTATAAGAAAGCAGATTGAGCAAGCCATGAGGGAAAACATAGTAAGCAGCATTCTTTTGTGATCCCTGCCTTTAGTTCCTCCCTCCAGGTTTCTGCCTTGAGTTCCTGCCCTGACTTCCTTCAGTGAGGGACTATTACTGTTTGGTCAGTGTTTGATCACAGGAATAGAAACTCTACTAAGACAGATGTCCAATTTTGTCAAATGTTCTATATCTTTTGAGATGAAGATGTGTGAAGATGTGATAGTTATCTTTGTCTTGCTACTGACATGGCATTACACACACACACACACACACACACAGAGAGAGAGAGAGAGAGAGAGAGAGAGAGAGAGAGAGAGAGAGAGAGAGAGAGAATCATTTGAGTATCACAGAGCATCATAGGATCACGTGAATGTGATACGATCCTCCCTATGTTATCTTGAGGTTGGCTTGCTAGAATTTTCTTTTGGAGGTATTCATCTGTATTAGCTAGGGTTGGTGCTCTTCATTTCTTGTACTTCCTTTAGCATCAGAGTAACCCTCATTTCATAAGGAGAATGAACTTGCAGGTGTTACAACTTTTGAGTTTTGACTTTGTAAAGAAATGACCTGGAATTTCCTTGAGGTTTCAGAGTTTTCTCTCCTGGGAGATATTGGAGTTCTGGTCAACTTTCCAGAATAAAGCTGTTCACATCTTCCATTTTTTCAAGACACTATCATGAGTGGTTACAGGTTTCTAGGAATTGATCTATCTCATCCAGGTTACTCGAATTTTGGCATATTAAATGTGGATATATATATTCATATTGGTTTTTTATATTTGTTATAAACTGTGCTTTTGGCTTTGAGTTCACATATTTGAGTCTCTTTTTTGTCTCTTTCCATTTAAAGATTTTCCATGTTTGTCATGGAAAAGAGTCCTAATGCGTTTTTTACCGTGTGTCCAATCCCTCTGTTATATACTCATGTTCAATGTTTGCTATTTCACCCTCTGCTGACTCTGGGCTTCATCTGCTCTACCTACACGCTGAGTGAAGTTATAGCTAGGATAGTTTTCAATGTGCTCGTTCAACTTGTAAACCCTTCGCTATTTCTATTTTTGGTATCAAGTGAGGTTCCGCATGTTGTGTTTCGCTTTTGTTTGTCTCAGGCATTCTTTCTATTTTCCTTAGGACTTCTTCTTTAACTCACTGACTTAGTTACTCAGAAGTCTATTAACTCCGACTACTCTCTTGTTTTTTTCCACTTCTCCTCCTGCTAGTTTTCATTCCATTGACGTCACAAAAGCTACTTGGTACACTTTCAACATCTTAAACTTGTTGAGACTTGTCTTGTGACCTAAAATTCTTTCAACCCTAGACAATGTTCTAGTTGGGAAGAATGTGGGCTTCATTCCTGTTATCAGAATGCATGGCAGAATTGCCCCTGGGCAGCCTCAGAGGACTGGCACCAGGGCTATCGCAGATATGCGAACCTACTGATATTCTAGCCTTTTAGTGTATACACTATTGTTGTATGCTTAATAATTATTCATACCACCAATGCCTTGTAAGTTGCACATAGATCTCTGTTACACAGTATTGCTCAGGATATAATGGCAAGAAATACATCGGCCTGTGTTCAGTATAGATACAACTACCATAGTTCAAATAGGTGAACAAGAGGCAAACAGTGCTCCATTGTTGCAGGAGAGACTAAGGACCTGGAAAGGCTGCAGCAGAGCAGCACCCTTACTCCATGTGTAAGGGCAACACAGTATGTGCTGCTAAAACTTTGCCTTCTGAGTCTTTTGGAGTAAAGTTGTATCAGTTTATTTCATAGAATTGACATGGATACTGGACGTGTATATAGTTATAAGTACAAATATGTGTGGTGGGTTGCTATTCTATCACTTCATACTGTCTATTTTTGTGTTTGGTGACAGTTTTTGACTTAAAGTCTATTTTGCATAGTCATATTTTATATGAACACGTGGCTTTTGTTTTTGCTCAGCTAAGCAACGCTCTGATTGTGTTTTTTTCTAAACTTGCACTTTCATGCCCGCTGTGTGCCTACATCTAAGGGGAGTCTCTGTGGGAAGCATACTGGCCGGCTTTTATTTTGTCAAGTCTGTCAGCAATTCTTCCTTCAGATTGGAAAAAAATTGCATCCAATTGTATTCACAGTCCTTATTGATAGAACGTACGTCTGCCAGCTTGTTAATTTCTCTGGTTTTCTTCCTTGTTGTCCTTTTCTTCTCAGGCTTCTCCCCTTGGACTTGTTCATTTCTTACAGTGATATACTTTGGTTCCCTTGTTAGTTTCTATAACGGGACTTTTGATAAAACCCAGTACGGTTAGCATAGGATTTACTTTAAATGCCTCATATTAGTAAAACTCTGCTTTAAGCTGATCATTCACATACGAGGCTTCTTTCTACTCTTTACTTCTCCATTGTCTTGCACATTGTTACTGGTGTCACGAATTACATAGTCCTAACTGTGCAGTCAAGAATGCACAGTGGTTAAGCCTTCTATACCATTTTTAAAAGCTCTGTGGCCCAGTTAAAAATTATTTGCTCAGAGCCATTATCATATCATACATTTATTTGGGCATTTGCTTCACCAATGAGCTTTGCACTCATATGGTTGTGCATGTCTGTGTGGTGCGAGCGCGTGCGCGCGCGCACACACACACACACACACACACACACATAGACACTCATTTCAGCTTACAGAATAATCGTCACTAAGTCAGGGTGAAGAACTTCTGTAGCTGCCCCTTGTCTCACTCACTCTCCTTCATACCGAGGGACAGTTTGCTTGCATGCATTACTATTGGCTGGGAGTCTTTTAGTATTTGAAACATGGCATCCTCTGGGCCTAGAAGTCATTGATGAAAATTTCACTGTCGGTTATGGCGCTGTGCCCTTAAATGTAACAAGCAGCTTTTGTCTTCTGTTCAAAACTTTTTCTCTGCCTTTTCCTTCAGAAATTTAATTATAGTATATCCTTCCGTGTCCTGTTGGGTTATTCTCATTGGGATCCATTAGACATCTAGATTCAGGAAGCCCATTTTCATAACTAGTTTTAGGCATTTTCTGCCCCCTCCCCTTTCCCCCCAGTCTTCTCTCATTATCAGTGCTGACTCGTTGCTCAGTGACGTCATTTATCCTTTTAGACTTTTTTCACTCTTTCTCTTTTGCTCCATTGACTAGATACTTTCTTTAGCTCTGAGATCACTGACTACCCCTTCTGCCTGGGTCCTGAAGCTTTGCAGTGATTTTTCAAATCAGTGATACGATTTCACTACTTCACAGTTTTTATTTGCTCATTTCAAATGCATACTGGCTTTGTTAGTTTCTTATCCTGTCCTTGCATCCTTTTCCCAGCTCCCTGAACATTGCCATCACATTAATCTAAGAATTACTTGTCAAGTACAGCATGTGTGTTTGCAACTACAAATTCATCTCTGGTATTTCTTTTGTACGTTTGCTTGGTCCCAGCCTCTGTGTTTCTCTATATGCCTTGTGACTTTGTGTTGGTATATTTCTGGATAAAAAATCATTCCCCTCAGTCTTTCACTTTACAGATTGGTGTCAATAGGGAAGGCTCATGCCAATAAGCCAAATGACTAAGAACTCTTAAGTCCATGGAGGAGAATCCTACAGATATATGAACTCCCAAGTCCCCAGTGAAAGAGGTCTTAATGGCTACCCCAAACCTATTATGCTGCTTCCTCTGTTGTCTGGAGCATCACCACTTCTCTAGAGACTTGAACTGTTCCTAATTCATTTCTCTTCTCATCGGCCTCTAAGCATCTAGAGTATGTCAGGTCCTATGTACAGAATGAATTAAGTAAAAAAGAAATGATCTGAAAAAAAAAGAACACTGTATGCAACCTCCACTCTTCCCTCTCCTGTAACCCAGGGGAGAAGCCACTAAGCTGTGTTGGCCTAGGCCTGCTCACCACAGGTGCTCTGTAGCAGTGTCGAGCCACCCAGCCAGCTCTCTTGTTCCCAGTAGTCCCTACTCATGGAGTGCATGCTGGGTCTTGTCAGCACTCTTAAGTCAAGAAGACAGAAACCAGTCCCTGGGCAGACCTCCAAAACGCCAGAACGCTGGTTGCGTGCTCCAGCTTTTTCCTCCTTGGGAGAATCCAAGAGTTAGGGGTTTCCTCCAATGTCCTCTGCCTTGAGGAAGGGAAGAGTTACTGCAAATAAGTCCATGCCAGTTAGCATAGCCACCTGTGCTCACGGCCTCCCCGAACTTGGCATCTTTACCTCTTGGATTCAAATACAGCAGAAACTGGTCCTCTGCAAACACCACACCTTTTCCTAGCAGCTTTAATGTGATATCCTTCAGGGGAGAAGCAGCACTTGACTGATTTCTGATCAAGGAAACTGGGGTGCACCTGGGACAAGGAAAGGATGGCGCTTTGGCCATAGCCCCATCAGCACGTGTTTCTGAGAGGCAGAGAGACACATAAAGAGAAGGGTGTGGCTAAAAGTGGCTGGTATGCACTAGGCATGTTGCCTGACCTCAGGTGGCTCACATGGCTGCAGTGAAAACATGAACCATTATTCTGAGGTTGATTCAGGCCACACTACAATGGGCTGTGCTTCTCTTTCATAGTTGGAGGGCAGTACCAAGCGAACTACAATTTTAAATGTAAAGGGAGAAAAGGAAAGGGAGAAAAGAAATGTGTAAAATGTCTTCTATTATTCCAGGTACGCTAAATGACTCGTGGAAACAAATGGAAACAAAACAACAACATCACACACACACACACACACACACACACACACACACACACACACACACACACACACACACAGTTAGAATTCTAAACAGACCAAAAAGAAACTGCCATCCATATTTCGATCATTTCGAATTTAGTCAGACTGCCCATGCAGGCTGGCAGGGAGCGAGTGTTACAAGTAAGGAGGTAAAAGGAAGCGGAAGGCTGAGTGAGAGAGAAAAGGGAAGATATTTGATGGACTCTTTGGTTCAGCATCTCATTTGCTTCAGCAGGGTCCAAGCACTGAAAACTCCATGCTAAAGACTCTGAGTGGCCAGATGTGAAGCCAAAGACAGAAGATACAGATCAAGGGTTCACAGAGATAGCTGTGCTGTGATTGTCTTTCTCTTTTTCTTTTGTGGATTTGCACTTTTAATGATGGAAACAGATGTCTTTGAGGCAGAGGTGGTGTGTGGAGTATGATGCGCGGGTGCCAGAGGAGAACACCAGGTGCTATCACGCTCTGCCTTGGTCCTTTAAGATAGGATCTTCTTTCACTAACCGACTGGCCAGCCATGCTCTCACATCATCAGCTTTTCTCTATCCCTATATGGGTTACAGGCACACAATACCATGTCCAGCTTTTTATGTGAGTGCTTGAGATGTGAACTTAAATCCTCTGCTACCTGAGTCATCTCCCCAGCCCCACAAATGCCTTTTGACATTTAAGAAGTGCAAACTGCTAAAAAATACAAAGAGTGAAAATGCTCTCTTGCCTTCTGTTTTTACTCTTCAGTTACCTGCACTAGTAACGAGGGTTTTACCCGTCTACACCTGAACACGTGCCCACATGTGTCCAGCTTACATATACAATATAGTGAGCAGTTTACTGGCCTCGTAGCTCAGCAACAGAGTGTGTACCTAGCATAAGCATATGAGGTCCTGGGTTCACCAGCAAGAGAAGAAAGGCAAGTCTACACGTTTGTCTGTGCAGGCTTGTTTGTTTTGTCTTCTTTCTCATTCTTTAACTTTGTCCTATGTCAATTAAGGTAAAGCCACTTTGAAGCATGTGATATTAGTTGTGTCTTCTACTGAGGGACTTTTAGGGATTTCCCAAATGTTGCCAATTATTAAGATTGTTGCCATCACCATTCTGGTTTGAACCAGTGCCCTAAGCAGACATTAGGCACTGACTCTGCACCCACTCCTACAACTCCCAGAGGGAGCCTGACTCCCAGGTGCTCTGAAGCACCCAGGGTCACAAGAGAGCCCACAACATCTGCCCCCAAACCTGCTGTAACACCTGGAGTAATTGGGTCCCCCAGGATCCAGGGATGCCCTGAGTAGACCTTGGATGCTGGTTCTGGTTCTGCACCTAGTACCACAACACGCAGAGGAAGCTGAACTCCCAGGTGTCCTAACACACCCAGGATCACAGAGGAAGCTTGACTTCCAGGAGATTGGACACAACCAGGATCTCAGGATCATAGGACCCCAGAATCATAGGATCATAGGATCACAGAGGAAGCTGGACTCTGAGGAGTTCTGACACAACCAGGATCACTGGAGGGCCAGGCTGCAGTCAGAGACAGCAAAGAGGCAAGAGGCCAACACAAGAACATAAGCAACAGAAACCAAGGCTACTTGGCATCATTAGAATCCAGTTCTCCCACTATAGCAAGTCCTGGATACCCATTACACCAGAAAAGCAAGATTTGGATTTAAAATCACATCTCATGATGATGATAGCGGACTCTAGGAAGGTCATAAATAACTCCTTTAAAGAAAGGTAAACAAGTAGAAGCCCTTAAAGAGGAAACCCAAAGTCCCTCAAAGAATCGCAGGAAAACACAACTCAAACAAGTGAAGGAATTGAACAAAACCATCCAGGATCTGAAAACGGAAATAGAAACAATAAAGAAATCACAAAGGGAGACAACCCTGGAGATAGAAAACCTAGGAAAGAGATCAGGAGTCATAGATGCAAGCATAACCAACAGAATACAAGAGATAGAAGAGAGAATCGCAGGGGCAGAAGAAACTATAGAAAACATTGACCCAACAGTCAAAGAAAAGGCAAAATGCAAAAAACTCCTAACCCAAAACATCCAGGAAATCCAGAACACAATGAGAAGACCAACCTAAGGATAATAGGTATAAAAGAGAGTGAAGATTCCCAACTTAAAGGGCCAGTAAATATCTTCAACAAAATTATAAAAGAAAACTTCCCTAACGTAAAGAAAGAGATACCCATAGGCATACAAGAAGCCTACAGAACTCCAAATAGACTGGACCAGAAAAGAAACGCCTTCTGTCACATAATGATCAAAACACCAAATGCACAAAACAAAGAAAGAATATTAAAAGCAGTAAGGGAAAAAGGTCAAGTAACAGAGCAGACCTATCAGAATTACAACAAACTTCTCAACGGTGACTATGAAAGCCAGAAGATCCTGGACAGATGTCATACAGACCCTAAGAGAACACAAATGCCAACCCAGACTCCTAGACCCAGCAAAATTCTCAATTACCATAGATGGAGAAACCAAGATATTCCATGACAAAAACAAATTTACACAATATCTTTCTACAAATCCAATCCTACAAAGGATAATACATGGAAAATTCCAACACAAGGAGGGAAACTACACCCTAGAAAAAGCAAGAAAGTAATCTTTCAATAAGCCTAACAAGATAGCCACCCAAATGTAATTCTACCTCTAACAATAAAAATAACAGAAAACAACAATCACTTTTTCTTAATATCTCAACATCAACTGGGGACTCAATTCCCTAATAAAAAGACATAGACTAACTGACTGGATATGTAAACAGGACCCAGCATTTTGCTGTATATAGGAAACACACCTCAGTGACAAAGACAGACACTATCTCAGAGTAAAAGGCTGGAAAAAAAATTTCCAAGCAAATGATCCCAAGAAACAAGCTGGAGTAGCCATTCTAATATCAAATAAAATTGTCTTTCAACCAAAAGTAGTCAAAAAAGATACGGAAGGACACTTTATACTCGCCAAAGGAAAAATCTACCAAGATGAACTATCAATTCTGAACATCTCTGCTCCAAATGCAAGGGCACCCACATTCAAAAGAAATTTTACTAAAGCTCAAAGCACACATTACACCTCACACAGTAATAGTGGAGACTTCAACACCCCACTCTCAGCAATGGACAGATCATGGAAACAAACTAAATGGAGACAGTGAAACTAACAGAAGTTATGCAAATGGATTTAACAGATATCTACATAACATTTCATCCTAAAACAAAAGAATACACCTTCTTTTTAGTACCTCATGGTACCTTCTCCAAAACTGACCATATAATTAGTCACAAAACAGGCCTCAACAGATATAAGAAGATTGAAATAATCCCATGCATCCTATCAGATCACCACAGACTAAGGCTGGGCTTCAATAACAACAGAAACGACAGAAAACCCACATACACATGGAAGCTGAACAAAGCTCTACTCAATGATAACTTGGTCAAGGAAGAAATAAAGAAATTAAAGACTTCTTAAAATTTAATGAAAATAAAGGCACAACATTCCCAAAACTTATGGAACACAATGAAAGCAGTGCTAAGAGGAAAACTCATAGTTCTGAGTGCCTCCAAAATTGGAGCTAGCATCCATTATAGCAGCTTGACAGCACACCTGAAAGCTCTGGAACAAAAAGAAGCAAATACACCCAAGAGGAGAAGACGGCAGGAAATAATCAAACTCAGGGCTGAAATCAACCAAGTAGAAATAGAACCCGTGCTCCTGAATAAAATTATAAAATTCTTATGATTTTATCACGTAAGGCACATATATTCCTAGCTATTTCTTCCAAACAAAAGTCAGAGGTTTATTTCAGCTAAATACAAACTAAACTTTTCATCCCTTGAGGTACCCACTTTTTCCTCTCATGCACCTTTCTCAATTTGTCAGAAACTTCAAACTCCATACTAGCAAGTGACTTTTCTTATGGACGTATGTTACTTCATACCTGAAGAAAATTCCCATGTGCCCATTCTGAGCTACCTTTAACTATCTGCTGGCTGGGGAAGGCAGACAACATCCCGTCACACTCCCCCGCACCAAGCTTGGGAAACTATTCATGACTCTTAACAAGAGACGCTTTATATCAAGTCCTGAAGAATCAGTTTCTGAGGAATGTTAGCAAGCTCTCGGTTTATCTCAGTTCTATCTAGAGTCAGCAGAAATTGGCAGCACACAGCCTTCATCTTAGGTGTAATTACAGTCTGGGGAGAGAATGCGATTTGGGCAGCATTCTGCTGACCTACAAGCTGACCTTGTGCAGGGGCAAATTCACAGGTTGCATTAAACCCTATTAGACACGCCTAGTTTAAGGCGGAGCCTTTCCAGACTCGTGCCACATGCCTGGATTAGGGCACGTCACATATGCACGCTATTACCGTGCCTAGGGAGCTCCGATGGAGAAAAGGCAAGCCCACTTTTCAGTGTTGGAACCACATCTGGTCCAGTGTACACAGCTGACATTTCTTACCTGTATGGATTCAAATGAAATGCTGCCTCACAGAACAAGAATTAAGACAAAACCGAGAAGATGGATGGCCACACTGGAAAAACCACACCCTTGCCACTAACCTAGAAACATCATGATGGACAGACTGAGAAAGAATTCTTGGCAGGTTCATGGAGACTTTTACCTCTACAGAAATCCATACGTATTGCCAGCTTGCTGCCGGCACCTGGCAGATGACGCCAAGGGTAAAAGTAAAAATAGATGGTTCTGAACGGACCGTAAAGCTGGACTCAGTCTCAGACGGACGAAGAGTGTGTCACAGCAGTGAAACCAAGAGGCAACCACGTCGCCTCCTTCTCCAATGGAGCATTGTCTTCTGCTCAAGTCATCAAGATTGATTGCTACAGTTACATGTTTATGGACACCAGACACATTCGGATCTGTACAGGTCCCCCAAATCATTTGCTCTTGGGCTAGGTTCACAGGCTTCAACACTGTCACTCTCAGTAGTGGGAGTTTTGTTTCCCATGGAGTCTCAATTATCACAGATCCTGGGGGACAGGCCTCGTGTCCTCTTAGATAGATAGATAGAGCACGTGCTTACCTTCACAACAATATATGTCACATATCTATGGGTGGGAGTCTTTCAAAGGTATAGAATAATGGCCATGTGGCTTTTCTAGGTTATACTGGATGAAAGGATGGGGAGCATGCAGAAAAATGAGTGATTTGATTCTCCCCAGATTAAACCTCCAATAGGTGCAAACTCTGTTTTTGTTTTAATGTAATGCAGTTCTGATTCATTTCATCATAATCTTTAACATATGCAGGATACTTACTAAAATATACACTATTTTAGTTTTACTTATGTGTGTGTGGTGGGGGAGGGTTGTGCATGTGAGTACGGAGCCTGAGCAGGCCATATAGAAAGTCGAAGCTACAGAGCTGCAGAAAGTTGTTAACTTAATGTGGGGTCCCAGGACCAAGCTCAGGTCCTCTGATAGAGCAGTGAGCATTCCTATCTGTGGGGCATCTCTCCAACCCCATGCTCCGTTCCTGTGCTTTTGGACTGGCGATGATGCCTTGCATTTATCTTCGTTTCAATGCTCAGAAATATTCACACCCAGAAATATTGTGGGTTGTAAAAGGCTGCTGTTCATACTCATCATGTGACAAGTTAGCTTTTCTTACTGTGACCTTTCCATTTCTCAGCCACAGGGCTCCAAAACAAGATAAGGGATATACACAACAGTCATTACAGAAGTCTTGTGCTGTTTTTTGTTTGCTTTGAGATGTAGTCCAAGTATGACATCCATGGCTGGTATCGAACTTGTGATCATCTAAGCCTCAGTATCCTGAGTGCTCAGAAGTCAGGCCTAAGACAATATATCCAGCTGCCTGGATTGGGTTTGAAAACAGGCATAATCTTCCATCCCAGAGGAAGAAACTAGAGCTGGGGGGTATGGCATAGTCACATGACACTTGTCTACCATGCACACGGCCTTGGGTTAAGTCTCCAGTGTGGAGGGCATGACACAAAAGGGGAGGTTCTAGGGACAGGACCCCACATTATAGCTATGCATATTCTTAGGACTCTGTGTTGGTTAACTGTCAATGTCACACAAGTTAGAGGCATCTGACAGGAGGGAATATTTGAGAAAATAGCTCCAAAAGACTGGTCTGTAGGTCCGCTAGTAGGGAATTCTCTTAGTTAGTGATTAATGTGGGAGACCCAGACCACTGTGGATGGAGCCTCTCCTGGGTTGGTGGCCCCGGGTTCTGTAAGAAAGCAGGCTGAGAAAGTCATCAAGACAGACCAGGAACTAGCACACCTCCATGCCTCCTGCATCAGCTCCTGCCTTCACGTTCCTGCCTTGATTGAGTTCTGTCCTAACTTCCTTCGAGGCTCTGACTTCCTTCAGCGATGCAGAAGGATGTCTCCTTTTCAGCCACAGAACCTCTGTAACCACTGTGGCATGCCCTCTTGTTTTGTTTTGGGACACTGTGACTGAAAAATGTAAAGATCACATGCTAACATGTCATCTTCAGTTCCTAAAATAAACCATTTCCTCCCCATCTTGCTTTGGGCCATGCTGTTTAACCATGGTAACAGTAACTTCCCCTGAGACAGACCCTTTCTGCCATTTCTCAGATGGAAGTGAACAACTACTTCTCTCAGCTGTGCCAACGAGAGAGAGGAGCTGGACCAGAATTGGCAGCCATCTTGCTTTCTCCCCTCAGAGACAGTAAGTGCTTCTTCCTTGGTCGCAGGCGCACGCATGCACACACACACATGCACACACACTTGCTCCTAGGCAGGTGCCCAGGAAAATAAACGCAGACTCAGGTCTTGCCTCTCTGCTTTTCCATGCTCCACCCCCTGCCACTGGCACTGCACCAGAGGAGCTAATTGGTTGGTTCGATGGTGCCATATTATGAAATGCCAACTGACTTGGTGCAAACAAGCCCCGGCTGCTGATGGCCAGTTAGCCCAGCATGCTTCTGGGTAGAGGCCTCTGTCAACTGGTCTGATAATGCCATTAAAATGAGCTTTCCACACGCAGCCTGATAATCCGCCCCATTAAATGTCTCAAGGGAAACTGAGCTTCACTGTTCTGTAAGAATGTTAAGTCTGACTCTCTTCCATGGCCTTATTTTTAGGGACACATAAAATTGCCCAGATGAAGTTTACTTTAAGGATTTGGGCTCCTTACCAAGAAATGTGAAAAGGCAAATTGTCATCCTGTCCTGAGTCTGAGAACATATTTGGCAAATCCGTCCCCACACTGATGAGACTGAAAAAAACGCTTTTATTGGTGTAAAGGCTGGTGAAATCTGTCCTGAAAGCAAGCTCTGAGGAGGCCACTGCAGGTGAAGGCTATGGCCATGATGGGGGAGCAGACAGGGGTGTGACAGGCAGTGGACATTTCTGAAGGCTTTACCACTTCTGTGTTAGAAAGAAAGCCCTCAAACCAAATCACATATTTTTGTTTTTAGTTTTCTCTACTGATCATGAATCTTTTTTTAAAAATTGGATATTTTATGTATTTACATTTCACATGTTATCTCCTTTCCCCCTCTCCCATCCCTTTTCCTCCTCACCGTTTCTATGAAGATGCTCCTCCTTCCACCCACCCACTCCTACCTCAACACCCTGGCATCCCCTACACTGAGGTATTCAGCCTTCTTAGGACTAAGGGCTTCTCCTCCTATTGATGCCAGACAATGTCATCCTCTGCTACATATGGGGCTGGAGTCATGGATACCTCCATGTGCACTCTTTGGTTGGTGGTTTAGTCCCCGGGAGCTCTGGAGGGCCTGGTTTGTTGATATTGTTGCTCTTCCTGTGGGGTTGCAAACCCCTTCAGATCCTTGAGTCCTTTCTCTAACTCCTCCTGTGCTAAGTCAGATGGTTGGCTGCAAGCATCCTCATCTGTATCAGTAGGGCTCTGGCAGAGCCTCTCAGGAGACATCCATATCAGGCTCCTGTCAGCAAACACTTCTTGGCATCAGCAATAGTGACGGGGTTTGGGCATGAATCTTGAGAGGAGAAATGACCAGGAGAAACCATCGACTGTGGGTACCTTGGTTTTTCAGGTTTGACGCTGAAGATTCATGAGACAAGGTTTGGCTGGTTTAGCTGCTGGTTTGTGGCAGAGTTGAATGTGGCCTTGAATGGCCACAGGGCAGTGTTCTGATGCTTTTGGTAAGCTCCAGGGGCTGCTTACTCTAGTGGTCCACGGGTGGCACCACAGTGGTGAGGTGATGCTGTTTCCTGTAACTGATGGTGGGAGCTGTCTTGAATATGTCTGCAGGTTTGTGATTTGTTTTATTCTTTGTGCATGTGCGTCTATATATGTGTACATGCATGTGCGTGTGTGGGTGACCACTGAGGTCAGAAGAGGCCATTTAATCGTCTGGAGTCACAGTTGGAGGTGGTTGTGAGCTGCCCAATGTGGGTGCTGGGAACTGAACTCCAGCCATCTGCAAGAGCAGTGTGCATTGTTAACTGCTGAGCCACCTCTTCAGTCCTGTATGTTTATCAGCCCTAATGTCTGAGGTATCTTTTTTTTTGTTTATTAACTAGCCGGGGATATGTGCCAGTGTCCGTCTCCCCAGACTCGTCCACATGCTTAGTCAATAGGACGGCAAAAAATCTTTCTCATGTAAGGCAAATCCCAAGTACACAGACTTCCGTATTACTCTCCCAAAAGCTGTGAGAACAAACGTTTGCATGACACCTGGACTTTCTGTCTCATCGATATATACTCTCCCATCTAAGGAGAAAACCTTGAACCCAGTCTCTTATATATCCTGGGTTGCTCCAATGCTGCTCGCATTTCCCAGGTCTGAAGTACTTACTAGCTGGTCTCCTGAAAAGAGCATATGCTAGTAATTACTCCAAGCTGCTTACAGATAATGGGCAACAGAGAAGTTATTATCCTCAATGTCATCATATGCCTTTGATATGATAATCATTGAATTCAAGATATCAGACATGATGGATGGCCTTTGATTTTAAGGATATCCAAGATGCAAATAGCCTGGCTTGTTCTGGCTCCTCCACGGCTGGCGAAGATCAAGCCACAGTGAACAGTCCAGGCTTCAGGGTCTCCAGCCACTGGGTGGCCACAGGTGACCCAGAATTCACAGGAAGCACTTCCTCCTCTGAAGGTGCCGGAGGTGACGTCAGGGTTTCCTTTTGTAGATAGCCTTTACCTAGAGCGATTCTCAGGAGTCTTAACTGGCCACCACTGCTGCAATGTATGTGACTCTGTTAATTCTCTGAGAAGGAGCCACTGGGATGGGCATCACAGAGTTTCTTGTGGCAGAGTTTTTTTTTTCCAAACACGTAAGACGATGATCCCAGAAGACATGTTAGAATAGAAAGCTGGAGAGTACTTTGTGTGTATGTGTGGCAGCTACTGAAGTGCTAGGTTTTGTGGTGAGGACCCGAGAACAATGCCCCTTTAATTAGTCTCCTGGTCCTCCCTCCCACCGTACAACAGGTAAAGGGATGAAATGCCGGTTCCTTGCCTGCTCAGTCTCCCTGTAAAAGGTGTGGCACTGGGTCATATGATCTCTATTAAGCACCATTCCTAGAGCGAGATTCTAATCTACCAATTCCAGAATCACAAACGTAAGCCCCTTAAGATTTCTTCAAATGGAAGAAATTAGTTCATAATAAACACGCAGAAAGTGATTTGTGTAGTCACGCAAGCATCTTGTGTTCTATCACTTGAAATATATCCCACCTTAAAAAGTCGAAAGCCATCCACAATACTTTGGAACACGGAACATCTGCCCTGCCATATTTCATCTAGGCCAGCCACATCTTCCATTTAATTACACATAGATAGCAATTATGTAACCATGTGCTGATTCGAATTTTATTTGCCTTTTTTTCTTTAAAATGGTTGCCACAAGCATATAATCCTATAAAATTCTTCAGTTTTTCTTATTCTTGAACTTGAGACAAATGTGATTTTTCTTTAGAGAATATTTTATTGAATGTCATATTGAAGAATCATCATTGTTGGCCAGCTCAGCACTTGTGGAAGCTTGCTAGTTGGAGAACAACTGTGCTAAGCACCATGTTCCTAAGCCAATCTGGGATACGAGCAAAACAAAGATCACAGAGAATCACTGGTGTGGGTGACAGTGGCTAAAATCCCTCTTTTCATAGTTGTATAGTCTTCTATACTCTACATGAGTTCGTTTATCCATTCTAGCATTGACAAACATTGCTGTTGTCTTCACATTTTGCTTTAATAGAGGCTTCACAAACACGTTTGTGCGTCTCTCCTTGGACAAATGTGTGAAAATCTAGATAGAGGGTGTATACAGCTTATATTTACTAGACAGAGCTACCCTGCCTTCCAAGCATGAGGAACATTGGAATCCAAGTAATGGAGTTACTACTCTTCTTAGCAGTTCCAGCATTTTAGAATTAGACTTTTTCATTGTTTTTTAAGCCTACAAGTCCTAAATGGACTTCAGTTTAGTTACACACACACATACACACACACACACACACACACACACACACACACACACACACAGAGTTGTGCATCCCAAGTTTATTGGCAACTCATTCTATAAGTCTGGCCAAATTTATGTATTACTTATTTAGTGTGTATATCTTTGTGGGAGGGTACACACAGTGGTACATTTGTGCTGGTCAGAGGACAACACAGGACTGAGCTCTCACTTTCCACTGTGAAGGTTCCAGGGATCAAATGTGCCAAGTGCCTTTATCTGCTGATATCGTCCTTTATCACCTCTCTGTTGGAAGTGGGATCTTTTTAGTGAGAACGCCACACATTTTAGAACATGGTAATTTGTTAACATGCATTTCAGATGTGCTCTGCAGGCTTGTGGGTGAATTTTCCCACTCTACAGTGTTTACTCACAAGTGAGCATTATTTTAATGGAATCACCATTCCTCTTTTGATAATGTCTTCTTTACCTTTTCCATATGGGATCAGAAGGTATGGATCTATAGTCTTTTCTAAAACAGTATTTTTTCTTACCTTGACAACCTTATAATTGGTTTTTATTCATTAAGTGAAGCTGGGTTTTGTTTTATCTCCTTTCATGCAACATATATTCAACTTTTAAAATATGTTTTTCAATAGTTAATTTTGTCCATGGGTTTGAGACCCTCATTCTCATAGACTGTTCTTCTGCGTACTCAGACAGCCCTCCCTTATTTTGTACTACCTTTCCCACTGCTTTCTATACTATCCTACAAAATCTTGTATCATTTTTCTTGCTATGGAGTATAAGGGGTCTTCCACTCAATTCTTACTTTTATTTATTTTACGGAGTTTTGGGGCTGTTTTGAAATTTTTTCTTTTAAATAAATTTTAAAGTCAATTCCTTAAATACCAAGTAATCCTATTTGTTTTGGCTGGAGAACTTTGAAGCTAATCTTGTGTAGCTGACATAATGCTTGTTCTTCATAATGACAATTTGCCCCTTCTCCTTTTGTTTAGGTCTACTTAGATGTTTCCAAGGAAGGTAATTTATATTAGTTGTGCTTAGACTTATCCTAGGATATTTAATGTTCCTAGACTAGTACTTTGACAAGTCAAATGGCAAGCTCCTCGTTGCTAATATATGAAGTGCAATTGGTTGTTGTAAGACAACATTATATCTAACCTGCATGCCATATTCTCTTATGTCTACGTTGAAGTCAGCAGTAGGGAGTTTCTTTTTTAAAAAGATGTATTTATTATATTTATATGACTACGCTGTAGCTGTTTTCAAACACACCCAAAGAGGGCATCAGATCCCATTACAAATGGTTGTGAGCCACCATGTGGTTGCTGGGAATTGAACTCAGGACCTCTGGAAGAGCAGTCAGTGCTCTTAACCACTGAGCCATCTCACCAGCCCCAGTAAGGGAGTTTCTACACTGAGAATAAGCTCCAGAAACACTCTCGTTATATCTCTACCTTTGCAACATGGTTTATTTATGATTCCTTTGCTTGAGAACAATGGCTTGAATCTCCACCACAATCATAAACAAAAGCAGTAGATGCAGGTGTGCCTGTTTTATTCTGGTTTCAAGAAAGCCTTAAAATTCTCAACAAATATACCTTTACCTTGTGTCTTTTTAGTAGGTGCTTTGTTGAACATTAACCATGCTCTTTTCCACTCATAGTTGCTATAAAAATTTCATTGTACATCATAACGACATTTAGCCAAAATAGTTCTGCATCATTGCTTGATAATCATATTGTTTTCTTCCCTTAATCTGTTAACAACCCATTAATCTATAAAAGCACTGTGTAATTCTGAATTAAATGTTTCTGTCTGAAACAAGTCACGTCAATCATCACATGATTTTTAGGCTATGCTGCATTCCATTTGTTAATATTCCGGCCAGGACCTTTGTTTCTACCTTTGTGGGTTTCCCTGTATCTGACCCAGGTCCTTGTCTGGTAGCACCATCAAGGACATGGATACTGTCCATGACGTTAACATGATGCTCAATTCCCTGAAGCACTGTGTCTAGGGAAAGTTGGGAGCAATAAAACCATATGGTCCTGGCCCGTGCTGTGCGTGATGATTTGAACCTACTAATCTAATTTCCTTAATATTTATAGAATCATCCAGGTGCCTGGTTTCTTCTTGGCTGTTCTGATGGGGAATATTTTTCTAGGGAGTTACTTCATGCTATTTCATTTCCTGGCAAGAGTTAGCCTATGGTCCGCCACACACACCTCCTGTGTGTTGGGGGTGACCTGCATCCTTATTTCCCAACACCGTTTACTTGTTCATTTTGCCCAACTCTGCTGACCTTATGAATACTGGTGATGTTTGCAAATAAATTGTTGTCTGTATTGATTTGCTGTGCTATGGTTACATTTGCTAAAATTTCCATTCTTATATTATTTTAAATGCACAGAGTTCATCCCCATGCAACTGGAAATTGCAAAACCAGCTTTCTCTTATTAACTCAAAATTTCCTTCTAATTCCTTTGGTTCTTCTGTATGTTTCTTTCTATTGTTCTAGTCATTAATTTTGGAAGCTTTACATTTTTATCTTTGTCTTATTCTGACTTAAATATACACAACCATACATTTCAGCTTCACCTTTGAATTTTCACATGCGCTCTTTTAATTTTTGTGGTAACTATTCTCCAAATTCTGTTACACTTAATTTCTTAGCTCATGACTAGTATTGATGACTACGGTTTTGAAAACAAAAGTGTTTTTTATTTACATGTGTAAATTGTTTGGTTGTTTAATGAGTGAGTGAATGAATGATTTCTAACACTACCTCACTTACTGAAGGATGTACACCCTGTGGAAAAAGTCTCATCATCTGGGACATTTGCAATGCTCTTCCGTATGATTTCTAAGACTGCTTCAAAACAAAGTTTCTTGACTTGCCAGGCACAGTGCCTCACCTCTATAATTCTAGAATTCAGAGGCTGAGGACAGAGGTTCTGTATGAATTGTAAGTCAGTCTGAATGAGACCCTGCCTCAAAACCCTACAACAAAAATAACAACAAAGCTGACAAAAAAATCCTGCTTTAAAAAAAAAAGTACACACATGTATAAATGTGGCAGTTAATTCAGTGAACTTGTTAGCAGAAGACTCACCCTAGGGCAGCATCATAATAAAGGGTCGCATCATCCCCTAAGTCAGCCATTTTATTTATATGTCTACGCTATTTGTTTATAGGTTGTTGAAGTCTACAAAGACTGAAGGAGCCACGTCATGCTACCTGTCACACGGGCCATGTCCCTTTATGCTCTACCATGAACCACTGTGCGTTACATGAAAGCCACTAAAAATACTGCCAAGGAGCAGAGGGACATTTTGTTATCCTTTGTTCCAGCCTGTGGTTTTCTTTCTCGGCATTGAGGGCATTCATCTCCAGCCTCTGGCTGGAATTCCTTCATTTTAATTGCATACTTGTGCCCCAGCAGGGCCCACACAAACACAAAGGTAGAACAAAATGGATTTCTGCTAAGCCAGTGGGGCCCAAGAATCACTGAGTGAGGGAGGAGACATCTGGTATAACCCAGCCTTCTGCTATCCTTCGGGATGACACTGAAGGGGCCCATTATCGTTGCTGTTTCTGGTGATGGTAATAGTGACACTGGCGATTCGGGGGAACAGTGACTATCTTATGCAGACAACTGTACAGTTGTGCCGTAG
This sequence comes from Rattus rattus, assembly GCF_011064425.1. Classification (NCBI taxonomy): domain Eukaryota; kingdom Metazoa; phylum Chordata; class Mammalia; order Rodentia; family Muridae; genus Rattus; species Rattus rattus. The sequence goes on along the minus strand of NC_046158.1, from coordinate 91,760,950 downwards.
GAAGATGGAAGGACTTGTCCCATGTATGGAAATGGACATACTCTACCTCTATGATTAGTCTACTCATGTCGCTTTTCACTCTGGGCTTGCTAGGGGAAGCACATGTTTGGGTGCACACCGCAGGCTGAAGCCCTATCCATCTGTCTTCAGTTCTGATGATAATGCACTAGTCATGAGGAAAACAAGGCTTAAAAGCTTGTCTTAAACTGAGGAGGCTGACAGAGTCTAGGAAAGAACAAAGAACAATGTGAATGTGATAACCAGATCACGAATGAAGATATTCGTGGCTCTCTATTGCTTTTACATCCCCCTTCTCACCATAAGCAAAACACATATTCTGCATATGTGACTTAATAAGGGACCTGGCTAAAAAGGCCTCTTTTCAGGCCTCTTCTACAGCCTGGCCACTGACTGACTTCCTGTTGCTCTGAGCAGAAATGGAGATCTCAGCTGATAGGTGAGAGTTCCGTGTACTGATCCAAGTTCCACTTCCTTCTCCAAGCATATTTAGTCTCAGAAGCCCATAGCTTCCATGGGTGGCAATTCCATGGCTAAGCCCCTAAAAGGCTGAGTTTCACAAAAGCATCACAAGACCCAGTTCTCTGATGTCTTACTAATGCCTTCTAAACATAGTATGCTGTAGGCATCTCACTGCTGCGTTTTGAATCACATTCTTTGCTGGGCAATCATCTCAGAGTCTCAGTTTTTCCATTAGCAAGATGATTAGAGTACAGAGTGATCTATTTATAATAAGCCCCAGCTTAAGCACTGTGGCTTTTCTTTGGCTGAGTTTTAAATGCATCTCTCTTTGTTAATTAACGTGCTTCATCCCAGAGTTGCAAGTCACAAGGATGGTCCTGAGTTGGACAGGGAAGAGAACCACGCCCCAGGAGGAAGCTTCATCAGTCTGCAGGACTGATGAGAATACAATAGTCACGTGAAAAGCAATGTTCCAGGCTTATCTTACACTAAGAAAGTTGACAGAGTCTATGAGGGTAAAGAACAATATGATAATCAGATCAGGAATGAAACCCTGGTTGGAGCTCTCTTTTGCTTTTAAGACTCCCTTCTCATCTAGGATATTTTGCACATGCAAAACACCTTAATGTGACTTCATAAGGCACCTGTCATAAAAGTTAATTAATGAAGGTGAAAACACTAAAACTCAGGTTATTTAGTAACCAGGGTCTGGAGCCAGATCCCAATTAAACCACTGTTGTGGTAAAAGAAGGGATCAAACTGCCCAATAGGTTCCATCTGGCTGCTTCTGTGGGTCAGCACAGAGCCTCACGGCCGTGTCAAATTAGCCTTTCCACCTTCTTTCCAGTGCACGGAGGATCTAAAGTGGTTCTCCTGAGGCCCTGGGCTGCTCAGGGGTTCTGACACTCACTTGGAAGGGTCTGGAACAAGCATGACTCATTGGGAGCCCAATCCCCTTTGACATTCATTTCACCGGAGGGCCCCTAAACCTCCAATCCCATTTGTACCCCACTGGGGAGATCTGATAACGGTCCTGGCAGAACTGGGGCTTTTCAAACTTCTGACCCATAACACGACTGTACACATGATTTCTTCTCATACTGTCTTTGTAAATTGACCATGGCTAACCTTGCAATTCTAATCAGATCAATCAGAATAACATTTCTTTAGCTGCTGCTGGCTGGCAGCCTCCTGGGCTGATGAGTGACTCAGAGTCAGCCTTAGATACCAAAGTCCAATTTTTGAGTTTCCAGGGGTCTCAGGTTTCGTTTGCTTTTATCACAGTTGGTGAGCTTTGTAAGGCCCGTGTTTACAGCCATGCAAATTAGCCTCAGCTGGAGAGAACTCAGGTCGGGCCGAAATGAAATCACACACTGGGCCAAAGGTATTTTATCAAAAATTACAAGGGTGGCCATAGAACTGGGGTTAAACCAGGCTCTCTTAGGAAGTAAGTGGACAGCTTTGTCTGGTGTAACCTGAACTCTTGGCCTCTGAAACACAAAGAATCTGTTGAGGGATGGCGGGGAGAGGAAGAGCCTAGCCAACCCCGTGCTTACACACCAGTTCTACCAACCCCTATGGCTGGCTGTCAAATACTCCCTGTATATATGGACAGTCGTGGTGGAGGAATACTGCACCTGTAGAGAAAGACATGTGTCTGCAACTTGGTCTGCAAATATACTCATTCAGTTTCAAAATGTCTGAGACAAGGTCTCCACATGCAGGTAAATTCTGACGTTTCGTACCTGCAAAGTGGTTTAAGCTTCCTCTCCTGATGCTATGCTACTTACAAATCCTAAATGATAAAAAAGGCCCTCATCAGCTACCTTCAAAGGCAATCTAGCTGACTCCAAATCTACATTGCAATTTTCCAAAGACTGCCGGTATAAAAGAACTTTATTTTAAGGTAATTCTGTTAAAACTAGGGGTTATTAAAATCACAGTTACTCTCTGAGGCTGCATGAGTATCCATGACTCATACGACGCAGTGCATATGCTGCAAGGCAGCTGAGTCTGCAGAATGCTCTGGGAGAACTGAGATGCTGGTCGCAGAAAGTCAAATTAAGGCTGGTGGATATTAAGTGTTCTTGTCTGCAGAGTCACCATCTGAGCCTCGGAACCCTTCAAGCAGAACTTCATCTACTGACAGACATCATCTGCCGTACAGACCCTTCAGAGGCCTTGTCTAGGATCCGGTTCTTGGCTAGGGTCAGTCAGAACTACAAACCAGGCACACTGACAAGCAAGCAAGCCGGCGCTACTCTTACCAGACAATAACTGGAAACGACATTCTGATTTTGGAAAATGACCCTGAACTCAACACTGTAGTTACATTTAGATGCATGCATTGGTTTTCATGGAACACGGACACCATCCTGCGCTATCTGTCCTTGATCTGCTGCTTATGAGCTCTGTGATGCTGGGCAAATTACCCAACCCCTCTACACTCCAGTTTCCTCCTGGTCAAAATGGAAAAAAGATGGTAATTCAGGTCTTGTGGAATTAACTAAGTTAATATATACCAAGCAACTAAACTATTGGTAAACAGCTCTTAGCAGTATTACTACGAGTGAAGGCAAGCATGGTCATTTTCACTTGGAAAATACTCCCAAATTCAAAGTAACCGAGACCTCTTCTGATCACAATGAGCGGTGGGCTGGGAGGAGGGTGCATGGGGTCTGCTGGTGAAAGGGCTGCTGTGGCCTTCCCCGACACAGGAGAGGAGTGCGCCGCCAGGCTTTGTCCAGTGTAGTGTGCAGCATCCACATGACCTGGGACTGTAACTCGAGTACATATTTAGGACCTTTCTTTCTACTTTTCCCATCTTTAAAATACTTCTCTTTAAAGCTGGAAGCTGGAAGAGTCGCTGCCACCATCACACCCAGCACGGCTACTGGGCCTCATCCCTTCTCCAACTCTATTCACAGTCACCACCATCTTAGACAGGGGCCTACCCTTGGGAGAAATGAATGAGCTTCCAGGCTACTTTTTTTAAACAAAAGAATCACTGGATTTAACTGGTTTCTCTGAGTGTACCTCCAGGTATCAATCACACCTTGAACTTTTAAGTTAGATGACACCCAAATTATATTCAAATAATTCTCTTCTGTCTTTATATAAACTTTAAAGCTATGGTGGAGAGAGGGCAGGGTTCTGGAATGAGTTCCAAAAGAGCCAAGTCCCGTGTTTCATCCATTTTAGACTCCGGTCATTCATTCCACGCTATGCAACTCTTCTGAGAAACAGTTTTTACTTTGCTGACACCCAGAGGCTCTTCTAAGATGCACTTGGCTGTGAGAACTCAGGATAATGTGCTGTAAAATCTGGCCTCCTGGGCTTCCATTACTGTCTCTGGGATTGAAGAAATTTAGCTGTGACTCTCATTGTAAGGAGCCCTCTTGTGGCTTTTGGGAGGTATTGACAGCTCTGGTGACACTTGAGCTGGCCTAGTTACCAAACTAGATTAAATTATTCTTTTAACAGCCAACTGGAGAAACGATGCTCAACTTCCAGGACAGTACCTAGGGTTGATATTCCGGAAGGAACACTGATGTCCACATGTGATAAGCTTTACTCACTTTTTATAAGCAAGCGAATAAAGGAGATGTGGAAGCCAACTTGGGGGTCATCTCAAGTCTAAATAAAACCCCTCAAAAGGTACAAGTGTTGTGCTGGTGCCTGTCCGAGAGAAGCTCTCTCTTCCTCTGGGTAATCTGGCTAGTTGAGGGATTGCTAACTGCAGAACGGGAAAGCCCTGACTATTCCAGGTCTTACTCCAGGGATCTGGGTGACATACTGATGTTCTCAGGGCACAGGTTTGTACAATCAACACACACAGAGGCATTCTGTACAGGATAACACAACCCCATATGCTTTTAACAAACACAAGAGAAATGTCAAAAAGGTAGACAAACTTATCCTCACCCCCAGGGGAAAAATAATACACATACCTCCCGAAGACAGCCCAGAGAAATTATCATTGTTACAAAAGCCGGAGTAATATAAACTTGGAAGGGCAGCAGGTTATAAAAACCCTATAAATTTATGTTCGGGCTTCCAACCAATGTTCTCTTTCCCTTCTCCCCTCCTCTCTACAATGAGACACGAAGTCTGGGACTTGAGCATTTAAGCCGCAATCCTCGCCAAAGTGACCAAATTACAATCAATGCTGAAGGATTTTGGCACCAGAAAGTTTCAACAGAATATCATCTGCAGAGCCATCGCAGCCCATCTTCCCCAAAGGGCTCAGAGAAAGTAGCCAGTATCTCATTAATTCTTAAGAAATATCTACTGAGGAGACAGAGGGAGGAGAATGCTTTTTATACATCTCACAGAAGGGGAAACAAACAGTCAATTCACAATTCCAAGTCAGATCACAGGATCTTAAGGGCAGAAGGATATTGGCGGGTCTCGCAGATTTTCTGTCAAGCAAGTTTAGAACATAACTGGGAAGCTTATCAACATAGTGACCTCCTTGACAGATGCCAAGAGAAAAGAGCCTCTGACAACAGAGGCAGACACTTGGATCCCCATCAAGGCCCTGACCTTCTTGCTTGAGAACAAATGTAACTTAGGGACAGTGTAAACACGGGCACACTAGCAGTGTAAACACTTATCTTACAGTGCAAGAAAGAAAATGCAAGCCAACCCGAGATGAAGTACTAGAGGTTGGAATTATAGGAAGTTGTGGAATGCTTCCATAAATACTGGAAAATGAGAACAGTCCGGAGATGTTCTAGATTCTTTTCTAAGTTTTCTTTTAAAGACACAGTCCCATGTAGCCTAGCCTAACCTAGAACTTGCTATCCTCCTGCTCCAGCTCCCCAGGTGCTAGGATTACAGGTCTGTCTCAACACACCTGGCAACGACATAACAATAGTTTATCAAGAAATTAACATCAAGTTCCAAGGATGCCTGAAAATATTTTCATAATTATAATTTCCTTTTAGTCCCATAACAGCTATGCTACAGAGATGATATTCTCAAGTGTGTGTGTGTGTGTGTGTGTGTGTGTGTGTGTGTGTGTGTGTGTGTGTGTGTGTGTGTTAATGTGGGAAGGTCATTTGCTCTGAAAAGAGGAATAATAAAATCTTTTGTAAAAGATTGTAGGAAGTGGTGGTGGTATTATGAGTCCTCATGTTCTGAGTTCTTGTTCTCAGTGTGCTTACTGTTGTGCTTGTAGTGGCTGATGGGCCTGATGTGACCAGAGAGGACAGCAACCACCTGAGGACTCAATGCTGCCATGCCTATGATTTTAGTTATAAATAACACATAAAGTGCAACGGGTTGAGTCAGAGGAAATAACACAGTTGAAACCTATGTATTTTTTTGCAATAATTGTACGTAAGGCACATATTTTTCTTCAGGAGTTTGAATCCTTTGGTTTTTTTTGAAATTGGAGTACTAAAGAACACTTTGTATAATCTCACAATAAAAGAAGCAGTTTAAAGCCACTACCCAAAGACTATACATGGACTGACCCTGGGCTCCAACCTCATAGGTAGCAATGAATAGCCTAGTAAGAGCACCAGTGGAAGGGGAAGCCCTTGGTCCTGCCAAAACTGAACCCCCAGTGAACTTGATTGTTGGGGGGAGGGTGGTAATGGGGGGAGGATGGGGAAGGGAACACTCAGACAGAAGGAGAGGGGGAGGCGTTAGGGGGATGTTGGCCGTGAAACCGGGAAGGGGAATAACAATCGAAATGTAAATAAGAAATACTCAAGTTAATAAAGATGGGAAAAAATAAATAAAAATTTTTAAAAAAGAAGCAGTTTAGACTCTATCACATGCAGCTGTCTCTCAACTCCTGTAACAAAGGCTGTTCCTACTCATCCACTTGAACTCGGTCCTCTCAGTGAAAACTGTGACTATCAGCAGTGTGATGAATTTAAACAGGAACTTCGGACACACGCTGACATTCTTGTGCATATTCTCCAGTGTTCACTGTCATTAACACCTTCTCAGCTAGAGATGTGCAAAGCTCTACAAGTCACAGCGGTCTCGGTTCTATGTCCTAATGAGAGAGAACTACACTACAAGTGGGCTTCCTTCTGATTCTTACACTACATATTGTGGAACAAGACTCCTGCCCAGTTTGGTAATCCATGTCTGTCTTAGTGTAAGACAGGCTCAACAGTGGGGAATGTGGGCCCAGGTATGAAGCTTGTCTTTAGACACTCTCGGCTGAACTCAGCAGACTCAACCGTCAACGCCACCCTTTCTGATGCACACACCAGTTCTACTTTAAAAAAAAATGCAGGCATTTCCACCTCAATACTGGCTGAGCCTCTCCTCCCAAGATTCTGAAAGCCGGATGCTTCAACATCCAACACACATGCGTCTCTCTTCAGACCAGGTATTATGAAGAGACCTGCTAGGCAAGTGTTCTTGTGGTCTTCTCATATGGAGACCATCATGATCACACTGAAAGGTTTGGCCCCCAAAGCTGAATGTCTTCTAAAAAGCCACTTCATCTTCTCTTCAGGAGAAAAGAAAACAAACATCTGACTCTAGAGGAGACCAAGGGATCTATCTTGATTTTGAAATCTGGCCACGGGCATGGACGCCGTGCAGCTCAGAGGGGCGGGTACGCAGTCTTCTGACATTGATTTAGCATTTTTACAAGTTAAAAATCTCAACTCAAGGTAGGCTACAAAGTTCACTGAAACTCCAAACACCATCCCTTCTGCTGAGCCTACTGGATTCAGATTTTTTGGCTCCATTTGCAGTGAACCCTCAAACATAACACACATGCATGTAGATTCTATGAGGTGAGGGAAGTTCACCAAGGAGAACGTTTGAAGAGTTCAAAGAAAGCACATTTCTCCTTCAGACACAGAAACAAAACAAATAATCAAGGACTAATTGCCTTAATTAAAATCAACTGTTGACTAGGCACACAACTGGGAGATAAGAAACTCAAATGAATGACCAATTGTTAACATATTTGAAAAAAAATATTCCTTACTAAAACAGAAATAATTCATTTTAGGAGGAAACAACATGTTACCAAAACATCCAGAGAGAAACAAAAGGAGCAATACAATCGAAGAAGAAATGGAGAACACAGAAGAATTTAATATGATACTGCATAGGACAATACTTGGGAGTTTTTGTTAGAGAAGCTTTGCTGACAGAGGTAAACTAAGACTCTTTGGAGAGTAGGGGTTTTTCTTCTGCCTTTTCAATATTGACCATGGCATTTAGAAAGCCAGTCATCTCTTGCCACAGCGCGTGCACACACACATGCACGCACACACAAGCATGCACACACATGCATACCATCTGTAAGAGCCTAACTTTTCTGGAATACATTCACGGATTGTCAGTGACTCTTGCCTGGCACTGCTCTGACAGGGAACCCCAGTTGCTTCATGTAGTATGTACTTTTAAAAGAGTAACCGCGGACTAGAAAGACGGAACAGTGGTTAAGAGCACCTGCTGCTCTTCCAGAGAAGTTGAGTGTGATTCCTAGCACTCATGTTAGCCCACAAGGGCTGTAATTCCAGCTCCAGGGCATCCAAGGCCTTCCTCCAGCATCCACAGTCATGGACATTTACACACGCAAACACATACACATAATTAAAAATTTTAAAAAGTGTAAAGATTTGATACCACATCTAATTATTAAGATCACATTTTTCTCATGATAAAATACTTCTAGTGTACTTGAAGAATGGGAAGTGTTGATCGGGGTTGTAGGCAAGTCCATGAGAAAACTTAACTTGGATCACAATAGGTAGGTCACAGCCCATTCCATGGGTTATAGATATGTTCATGTTGGCATGGGGAGTATGAACTAGCACATGAAACCCACCACATAACTTAAGAAGGAACAATGATGACAGCAACACCATCTGCGATACACTTGTACCTTTCTCAAATTGCCATAGATTTGGCAGCACCCTAGTTAAGTATATTTGGTATTGATCATCATATTTTATAGGAAAGAGGAATCATGAGAAGGAACACAACCAGAGCCAATGACAACTGGCCCAGAGCTCACTCTCCTTAGCACAACGCTGCTGTTAACAAAACATGAATGCAAAGGAACTGTAGCAATGGCAGTGACCACAGCAATCATGAGAGCAGCCACCACACAATGTGGACTGATCGCACACTATGGACTGTACAATACGAACTCATTTCATTATTGCAGAAGGGCATGATGTGTGGCTGTTGTATTAGTCAGTTTTCATGTACAGTAAGAAGATACCAAAGTCAAATAAGTAAGAAAGAAAAAAGGGTTATTTTTACCCATTGTTCTGTATGTTCTGTGCCAAAATCTGTTGTCTCTTTTGTGTCAGGCCTTTGGCAAAGTCAGTGTATCAGGGCAGGAGAGCATGGCAGGCCCAACTGCTCTCTATACATCATGAATTGGTATTGAGATGATCCTCTGAGGACTTGTTCTCCAGGCATCCAAGGACCTTCTACTGGGTGATCTATCTTCAAGAGTCCAGTAACACCACCCTGGGACCCAAAGCTTGTGAATGGGCCTTCAGGGTACTCACTGAACCATAACAGCTGCCATCGCATGCTACAGCTAAGGGATTAGGAGAGAGCACGGGCTGGCATCCTGCCTTGGGTCCTACACTGAGGAGGTGTGATTGGGCCTCACACCTGCTGGATTGCTACAGGATGGAAAAGTTGTTCTACGGATGACTAATAGCTTTTGATTTTTTTTTAATCCTCATGTGTTTAAACAGAAGTCATGATCTGTCTTGAAAACTCCATTGAAAACTGCAAGTCCCACCCAAGCCTTGCCTACGCCGATCCTCTCTCCTTGCTCTACTGTGGGATGGCAGAGCTTTGCTGGTATTAATGCCTGCAAACTCCACAGGCTAATGACCATTTTAGGGTTAGTTTTCTCCCCATCTCACGTATTGCTAATATTTACAAAGAGCTGTCCAATAGAACTTACTGTGTTACCATATTTAGTAGCTACTGAAGAAAAGTACCTAGTGTAAAAGGCTGAACATTCCATTTTGCTTAATTGTTATCATTTAAATGGCTACGTGTTATCCCCCACCACATTCTAGCACAGGCCTAGAACAATACCCTGTATTATGGACTCTAATTGGGTCTATGACTAAATATATGAGTAAGACAGATTTACGTGTATGTATACATATTTATGCATGTGTGAATAAATGCTTATACAGCCTTGCACAGGTGCGTTTGGAGGTCAGCGGTTAGCTGTCTTCAATTATAGATTCTCTCACTGCACTTGGAGTTCTTAACACTGATCAGCAAGCCCCAGGGTCCCTCTTATCTCTTGCCTCTTCAATGCTGATATTACAGGCACTCAGTCTGCTACACGTGGCTTTGCTCCTCAGGTCCTTGTGTTTAGTGACAAAGCACTTTACCCACGGAATAATCACCACAGGCCTATGAAACCAATCTTTCTTTCTTCCTTCCTTTCTTTCTTCCTTTCTTTCTTTCTTCTTTCTTTCTTTCTTTCTTTCTTTCTTTCTTTCTTTCTTTCTTTCTTGGTGGAACATGAACTACTTTCACTAACAGCAATTTGAACACACTTTCCAATAGAATCAATGACTATAATTGTGCTGGCTATTTTATGTCAACTTGACACAAGCTAGGGTCATTGGAGAGAAGAATAATTCAATTGAGAAAATGCCTCTGTAAGATCCAGCAGCAGGCAAGTCTACAGGGCATTTTCTTAATTGGTTATCCATGTAGGAGGGCCCATTCAGTTGTGGGTGGGGCCCCACCAGGCCAGTGACCCTCAGAAGGCAGGCTTAGCAAGCCATGAGGAGCAAGCTGCAGGCAGCACTCCTCCATGGCCCTGCATCAGCTCCTGTGAGAGTTCCTCTCCCACTTCCTTCAGGGATGGACTGTGCTGAGGACACATATACATAACAAACCCTTTCCTCCCCACCTCTTTGGCCAAGGCTTCCCACCTTGGCAGTAGTGACCCTAAGTAAGGCAACAGTTCAGAATGACATTTACAAAATCAGACAAGAAAGCCAACTCAGCAAGCCGAGGTTTCGTAAAGTAACTGGATCCTTTTGCCATTCAAGACTTGGATCACTTTCTGGGGAGAGGGTAGCAACCAGCAGCATGTAGTGGATCCCAACGTGCATACAATTACAATAATGATCGCACAGTACCTTTTTGACTTTGTTCTTCTTCTCGTAGGCCTCCGACAGTGGTTTTTTCTTTTGTTGAGTTGTGTCCTTGGAGAATAAATATTCAAATTCACTGGTGTCCCTAATGTGAGGTTCTTCTAAGGAGTCCCATAAAGTTGGTGTGGCGTCTTGGCTTGAAAAAGAAAGCATAAGGTTAACTCTAGGAAACAAAGCAGGAAAGAGTATAATACGAGGAAATCTTTCTCTAATTTACTTTTTAAAAAAATACAAAACCTTGGCAAAGCTCACATAGACGCTTTTCATGTTATGCACTTTGAAAGTCAAAACTAGGATATTCTAACCCAGAGCTTCACATAAACATCCAAAAAATTACAATGGTCATGAGTTCAGTGCCAGATCTCTGGAGAAGGCCCGGACTAGAACTTTTGGAGGTGAGGTTTTACCACGTGAACTCCTTCTCTCTCAACCATAGCATCTCCAGCAGGCAAAAATGGCGTTACAGAGAGGGAGACAGGTTAAGGGAGACAGGTTAAGCAATTCCTACATGGGCAAGGTCATTCTTTTTTAAACTGTGTTATATTTTACTTATTCCTAGTGTGTATATGCATGTGTATGTGAGGGAAGGATATGCACACTATGGCATGCACGTACAGGTCAGAGGACTGTGTCAGTTCTGTCCTTCTACCACCAAGGACCCATGGAATCAAATTTAAGTCACCAGGCTCGACTGCGTATCTCCTCCCCTGCAGAGCCATCTCACAGGCCCAGAGTAATGCTTCACAAGATTGAAAATGAAGCAGTAAAGGTGTAACTCCCTCTGAGGATTAAACATAGTTCTCAGGATTAACACAGGTCATCTCAGTCCGAGGACTTCAGTATGTGACTGGTCAGCTGCTCATCTGACGTATCCACTGACAGCATTCTACCAGAGACGACACTACCACATAAAACCATACAATTTCGCCCTGCATGGGCACCCCAGGGCGATCCCAACTGAAGCATCCATGAGGACTTTGTATATTACTCTCTAGAGAAGATTCATTCTGTTATGAAGCACCGAACAAGAAGCTGCCAGAATTCAAGTATGTCAGAGCCACTCTGACTGTGTGAGACCCGACTCTGAGAGTCGGGGTGTACAGGCTTCTCTATACGTGCCCTCATTTGGAATGTGTCGTTTATTTTCCTCTAATGGCTAGAATTGAGATGCTTTATCAAGTTACTATTAATGTCACAGAGAAAAAAGTAAATTTCTTCTATAGTGATTTTTCAAATATACAAGCACAGCATGGTCATGACACCCAACGGTATATACCTCTGTTTCACTATATATTTTTGTTTCAATTAAAACTAAAGCAGCCTTCATCTAGTGTAAAGTTATAGTCTACCTTACATGGGATAAGCAGATCTGTTATGCTATTAAATGATTTGGTACCAAGTCATAGTTTTCATACTCAAAGAAGTTGTAATGGGAGGTATAAAATTTTCTTTGAGGGACCCTGGGTGACAGAGCCTGACTGTGTTATGCTGCCAGGAAGTGGCTGCTAAGATCTTACCACATAACAGAGGGGACAAGGCTGTCACATCCCCCCCGCCCCCGGTCAGTCACTCCTCATGTCCTGTTCATTTACTTTTCATTTGATTTGAAAGTGAAACACTAGGTTTATGACGTTTGCAGAGCTGTCTCAGCCAGGATAACTAGTGAAAGCTTGAGCATTTGACTGTTTTCCATTTTAAAAAGTGGGAAATCATGGGAGGAAAAAAATCAGTGCTTTCTCCCAAATCTCATTTACCCTTCCTTGGACAGTGGATGAAGGGCCTGTCCTCCCAGAGCTCAGTTTTATGATGCTATGTCTGTGGCCCTCGATGTTCATCAAGTCTCTTGGGGGATGGAGTGGGGCATGCAAGAGAGAAGCAGGTGTGAGACAGTCACAAGTGCTGCCGGGACGGGACGCACTAGTCCAGGGCTCACAGGTGGGACTCATCACTGCAGGGTGACTGCACAATGACTCGAGAGCCCTAATAAAGAAACACGACTCAAATGTTCTGGGAAATCATCTCAGGAAATATCCCAATCTCAAATGAGAAAGGGGATACTAGCACTTCAGTGTTCATGCTGGGAACTATTTTAGGATCATCTCGTCATTTAAAAAAAGAAGAAGAAAAAAAAATCCGCAAACATTCATTTGGGAAATTGTACAGCACTTTATCAGCATTACATCAATATATCTAGAAATTTCCACATGTAAACTCTTGACCCTTATTTTTTGGCAAGAAGACTAGGAACAGTATGAAGTACGGCAGCAGCTTGGTTCGTCACATGCTTACTCTGGTGGTATTTCCCCTGCTCTTAGAGTAGTTTCTATGTTTTAATTTCCTTTCTTTTTTTGTAATTGTGAACTATGTATTATTTTGTTTCATTATCTTCCCTTCCCTAAGCAAAATTTTACATAAGCCTGAAAATCCTAAATTGGGAAATAACCTTAGAAACGTAGTTTTTAAACTATTGTTATTATTATACTTTTTTGCAAACAAATTTCAAAACTAGAAAGTGGCCAAGAAGTGAGTCAATATCTTTCCCATTGTCCTGATAGACAGAAATCTCTGAGACCATAGGACAAAATAAATTCTTCCACATTTTCTCAAGTACTCATCATAGTGACTGAAAAAAAAATGACCAATGCAAGACTACAAGGCCAGTTATCAAAAATTAAAAAGGATATCATAAAAGATACTGTAGGAATCATCAGTGAGCCGACAGTGCAGACTCTGCTCCAATTTCTTTATAATTACTCAACTAATAAAGTGGTATTGGAGAGGACCCTAGCTTAGCTAGACCTGAGCTCGTCTCCAGTCCATGAAATGGAACATTTACCTTGCAGAGGAATCTTATCCTGAACACATTCCTTGTCGTAGAAGACCTGGCAAAGACAAGCTCCCCCAGATGCTCTCAGCCCGTGTGTCCAAGGCTTCACCATATCATATTTGAGGATGGGTGTTACCCAATGTAAATACTGAACTGTCCATAATAAAGCATCGCTTGGGAAGAATCTTGTGAATTTGTAACAGAGTAACTAGGTCAAAGGAGAGCTTACCTCTTATCATTTATTTGTATTCTAGTCCAATACAAAGGCTTCATGGGACAGCTGGGCTCGATAGCTGGTTTACGAGGACACTGGCTGGAAGAAGAACTGAGTCCAAAGGACAGTCCAGGAGGAGGTGGGGGTGCAAGTCCTGGCGGGGGAGGAGGAGGAGGAGGAGGAGGCGGACCTCCACTGTTAGGAGGAGTCTGGACATTAGGAAGAGGTGGAGGAGGAGGAGGTGGGGGTGGTCCAGCACTTGGAGGCAGGGGAGGTGGAGGAGGAGGTGGAGGAGGTGGCAGTGGTGACCCAGCACTCACAGGTGATATGGGTGGTGCTGGTGGCAAAGGTCCAAGGCCAGGTGGGAGAGGGGGAGGGGGCGGGATGGGAGGGGGAGGGGGTGGTGTGGGAGGAGCTGGAGGGGATATCTTCTGCTGACTAGATGAGGGGATGCATTCTTTTGTCTGGAGTGGGGCATGGACGTCTTTGCTGTCCTTTGAGGGAGACAGCTGGGTTAAGGAGATAGTCAGTTTCTTGGGCACTATCTGGCTGCTTCTGGTCGTTTTGCTTTCAACATCACAGGGCTTGAGGAACGTCTCTCTGTCTGTCTGGATGCACACATTTCTGAAGGCCTTTGGAAAGCAGTCATCGTCAGTGGAAACACACACATCTCTCATCTCTTCACATTCTCCCCGGCGCTTTTCTAACTGTTGCTTGAGATTGTCAATGGTTTCTTCAAGTCTTGCTGTTACTAATGCATGCTCACCCCGGATGTGAAATGTCTTAAGTTCAAACTGAGCCTGTATGGGGGAAAAATCATTGGGAAAGTAAGACTTAAATAATAACAAACCCAGAGTAGACATAGTACTATGAATGTGTAGATGTATCATTAAAGGATGGCCCACAAAATGCAGAAATGGAGACATTTGCCCTGAACTTGTGGGAGATTCCTGCCATTGGGTTAATGTCTAGAGAAAATCTTCTACTTAAGAACTCCCACTCCATTTTAATATCAAATGAAGAGGAAATTAATTTAATAGAGGTTTGGACAGGCTTGAGTATATCTTTTATAGCTTTTAGTAGTATAGACTGAGAAAAAGAAAAGCAGGGGGCAAGGAGGCAGCTCAGAACTCATGCTGGTGTTGAGCTGTTACACTCTGTCCTCCTCAGAGAGTGTCCCTGTCCCCCAATTTCCGATAGCACTGCTGGAGGGGGCATCAGGAAAAGCAATGGTACTTTTTATTGTTTGTCTGTCTTTTAAGTGTCCAGATGAGAGCTGACTAAGGTCACTATTTGTGCCTGTCCTGCTGCTGGCCTTCACCTAGATCATTAGCTACACAAGATGACATCAGTGGACTACTGTCTATATTTCTGTACAGTGAGCAGTGAGCTCAGCATTGGAAAGAAAGACAGATAAAATCACATGCCAGCTCCCCATCTCAAGAGCCTTGCTTAATAGCCAATCAAGTGCTTCTCTGCCGTAACCTCAGCCTACAAGTACCTAGAACAGAAGCTGCATACAAGGGTACCCATAACCCTTTAACATTAAATGTTAAGGAAGTGTGCTTAACAACCTAGTCAGCAAGGTTAAATTAAAAGGGGGAGCCTGTCTGCTTTCACTGAGATACGCTTTAAGTGGTTTTGGTTTTTTAACTTGGTTCAAATTTTCCCAATATTGATTCTGACAAACCAATTCCCAAATAACAAGAGAATATAGATATTAAAATTTTTAATGGATAATTGTCTTGTTCTTAGACATGGTAGCACCGGAGAAACTCTGAAGGAAGTGGAGAGATGAGGGCAGTATTGTGCAGCTCAGAGAATGGAGTCATTCATACTCTTTGTTCCAGGTCTAAACTTTACTGCTGTCTAGGTCTGTGACCTTAGCCCAGCCTGTTTCTTCACTTGTAAAGAGAGGATAACATTGAGCCATTTCTAGTTTTTGTTTTGTTTTGGTTTGTATTGCTTGGTTTTTTTAATGATAAAATAAGATGCTTCATAAAATAAGATGTAAATCTGGAAACTTCTGTTGGTGTTAATGATAACAGTATAATAAGAGGTTTGTACATTCTTAATTATTTTTGAAACTTTCAAATATCACATTGGTTGAGTGACAGCATAAACTAGGAAGAGCCGAAGCCATCAATATGAGCAATAGTCAACAAATGTGTTCTACTACCAAAGGCCTGCAAGCAACTTCAAGCTTCACCCAACTGTGCGGTTAGGGTTATCTTTGCTTCAGTATCATTCCAGACCATCATTTCTCTCCCCACCTCTCCCACACCCTTCTGCGACCTCTACTCTGAATCGCTCACCATTTTATTTTAATGGTTGTGACTACTTTAGCTCCGTCACCCCAGAAAAGCTTCATGTTGGTGTTCCCCACTAAACTCATCTTCAAGACCAGTTCTTTATTGCTTCCTTAGATGAGTACCGCTGAGTCTAGAAAGAATTCAGCCTCCTCAGCGATACGGAATAACTACACAGATGCACGTTCTCTGAAGAAATTTCCCTTCGTAAGTTAACAAAGCAACATTGTAAAGGCCCAGGTCCCACTTCTCAATCAAATCTGGTGATACACATCCTTAAATATTGCTTTGGAAGCAGAATGTAATGCATAAGCTTAATGAAATAGGAGGAAGACAAATTGGGCAGGTTAATGTCTAGATATCAGAGTTTCCCTGTAAGAAACATGGAAATAGCAGGATCCATGATACATGCAGGAAACCCCATTTGGTTTCTTTGTTTTGAGACAGAGTTTCTCTGTAGCGCTGATGGTATTGAACTCAGAGATCCACCTTCCTCTACCTCCTGAATGCTGGGATTAAAGACATGTGCCACCATTACCTAAGTAACCAGCGGAATCCCCATTTGTACAGTAAGGCATTGAGGAACATTTAGAACCAAGGCCTATAGGACTGTGTAAGTCCTATACCACTGCTGCTGCCTTTTGAGATGCCAGACACACCGGGGGCCAATGACCACATGCACACTTCTGAACTCACTCTTCATGACTCCTAGTGTAATGTCCTGTCTATCCTGCCCCACGTTCAAAAGCATCGTCTAAACTCCTCTAGCTGTTGGGTTCTTTCTCACCAAGTCTTTTCCTTCCCAGTAGAGCTTTTAGGGGTAAAAATACAAGGGGGGGACATTAAAAAGTCACCCAGTGTTTGCTTTGTCTGCTTTCGCATCCATTTACTTGTGGCCAAATTACAGTTGACTTCTGTCCGCTCCTCTGTGAGAATTCACAGGATTTAGCCAGCATTTTCCGGTGGACGTCTCCTGTCTTCTCTGTTTGTGTTAACGGAAGCTGGTGTCTTGCAATTGAACTTCCCTGGGATCGTAATTGCACCCCACACTCCTCCCACGCAGGTGTTTTTCCTCCTACCTCCCTGTCCTCCCCAGGCAGCCCTGGAATCCTTTCCCCTTCATTAGAGGTTGATCCTTCAGGCCTCTTTCTGCCCTTCTTTTTCTTGTTTTATACTCTCTGTGTAATGTCTTCTGTGTCATATGACAAGTAATCTCCATTCGATGATGTGCTAGCAACTTCTTGATTGCTGTCTTGAGACCGCCATCCAACTACCTTTTAGGTTACTATACCTGTATATTTAACCAGCCACCACAGATGCCACAACTCTGAATCCAAGTCCATTCATGGCAGACTACAGTTTGCTTCTCCCTCTGAAATTCCTCTCATGACATTGGCAATCACCTGTGCACCATGTGGGCTCCTGTTTCTCTCAATTTCTGATTTAGTGCTCTGTTTCTATCTGTGCCACCTACGCATTTTTCCCGCACCGCCATTTTTAAAATCATGATAATGGTTAAAAACCTACCTGGTTTTATTTACTTGTTTTGTTTTGTTTTGTTTTAGACAACACCAATTTAGTTAACTCCAATTCCTGGAAGATTTTTCTCATAAACAAATCTGTGTGTTTCATTCCTTAGGATTCCTTAAACACTTAGCTATTATTTGCATACCTGTATAAAAAATTAGCCCAGATCACTCATCTGATAGCTTTTCTGCCTCCTTTGTGCACTTGGGTTCTTGCCCCTTACTGAGATGTGCCCTGGATTACAGTCTTATATAACTCCTTGCCTCTCCCAGGCCCATGCTCCTTTATAGAAATACTGCCTTCTCTGGACTCCTTTTCTTTGCAGCAAACACCCAAGGAAAGATTACCAAGAGCAGATTAACCACTGTAGACTTCACAAACAGGTTCTACAAAGCTGTATTCGCTGGCATGAGGGATGCTCAAATAAGAAGGCAAACACTGAATTTCCAGGCACTCCATACCAATATGCTGTGATGATGATGAGGAGGAGTTCTACTGATCACTAAGATGTAATGCCTCCCCCCTTACCCACAATCAGAGCCAGAACCATTGCCCAGCACTAACTCAGTAATCTCTTTGTCTTGGTAGAAAGCTCCTCATTCGATCCATCCATTTCCTACTAGTTATTTGGTGTTTTCCCTTATTTGTCAAGACGCATCTCTAGAGAGATTGAGAAGTGATTTTGTGAGTGGGGTTCAGGGCAGAACTTCGTTTGATAATCATGCATTTATTCTTAGACAATCCTTCCCGGGGATCCTGGTTCTCTTTATGAGTCATCATGCCCAGGCCTGCAGAACGCCCAGCTACACATAAAATTAAATGAATGAGATATACGTAATGCATGTATAACTTGGGCTCTCTCCTTTACTTGAACAGGAAACCCACAAGAGTCCATGAATCCATACCTATCCCCTTCAAAGGCACAACCGTCAACAAGGCAATCCCAATTAAATCACACTGCTTTCTTTCTTCACCATTATGTCTATTAGTCCAAGAAAAGGCTTTCAAACTTGCCCCTCATCAGAAGCATCTGGAGAGCTTTGTAGAAGATACTGACCAGGCCCATTGTTGTAGACTTCCCCTTGTACCAGCAGTATTAAGACTCCCTAAGAGGTCTGGATGAGAGCCAGAGCTGAAGCCCACAGCAAATGTTGTTCATCTTTACTCTGATCCAACACAGATGATATGACACCACGGTACTAGTGCCTTCCGATGGCCTTCCCGCATTCTGATATGTCCCAGTGAAGAAGGTATGTCTTCATTATTCATGTTGAAATTTTACACGGGTAATGTTACACAGGAGGCACTGATTTCTTTACATGGTACTCATAACCCATGTAAGGCTGGCCTCCACCTTTTTTTCAGACATATACATATACATTCCCCAAGCTGCACTTGAATGCACGATCACCTCCCACATCCCACTTACATATGACCTCCTCAACGTCTTCAATCTCTTATTTCCACTCACTGAAGGCCCTAGGAAAAATTCACTCAAGCTCAGATGAGCTTTTCTTGGTTTTTCTAGACACAAAATTTCCATTGTCTGCACTGCCAAAGAACTTTCTAGGTAAGAATTGTATAATAGTCATTTACGCTTATCCTCTCTGCAAATCTAAAGGCCCCAGGCAGTTGGGAACCATGCCTTATACATGTTTAAACCTTCAGAACATTACATAGCATCTGGCTAGTTAAGTATCCACAAATGCTTAGCGAGTTGAATCGATTTATTGATTCACCTTTAAGTATTCACCTGGAGCTTCTGTATTCCTATCCAATTACGAATGAAGCTCCAACCCAAGCATAAGGTTCCTTTGTCTTTATGATAGTCTTATACACAACATAAACTGCAAGACCTCAGACATGTCGGTTATCAGCCATCACTAAGAGACTGATGCTGACCCTTATTTCTCACGTGCACTCTCCCTTCTCCAAACCCCTCCTCTTTATGTAGCCTCTCCAGGTCTTTGATTGTAGCTTGGTTATCATTTACTTACCAGCTAACATCCATGTATAAGGGAGTACATACTATGTATGTCTTTCTGACTCAGGATCCTCTCACTCAGAATGACTTTTTCTAATCCCAACCCATTTGTCTGCAAATTTCATGATGTCGTTTTTTGTTTTTAACAGCCGAGTAATATCCACTGGGTAAATATACCACATTTTCTTTATGCTTTGGCTGAGAGACATCTAGCTTATTTCCATTTTCTGGCTATTATGAACAAAGCCACAATGAACATAGTTGAGCAAGTGTCCTTGTGGTAGGCTGTAGTGTCCTTGTGGTAGGCTGTAGTGTCCTTGTGGTAGGCTGTAGAGTCCTTTGGGTATACGCCCAAGAGTGGTATAGCTGGGATTTGAGGTAGATAGAGTCCCAATTCTCTGAGGAACCACCATGTTGATTCCACAGTTTTTACACAGGTTTGCATTTCAACCAGCAATGGAGGCATATTCCCTTAGCTCTACATCTTTGCAAGGATGCGCTGTCACTTGCCTTACTGATCTTATCCATTCTAACAGCTGTAATATGGAAACTTAATGTAGTTTTGATTTGCATTTCCCTGTTGGCTAAGGATGTTGACTATATCTTTAAGTAGTTTTAATCATTTGAGACTTCTTTATTGAGAATTCTCTCTATTTAGATCTATACCCCTTTTTTAATTGTTTTTTTAAATATTAAGTGTGAGTTCTTTGCATAGTAATGCTCTATGAGATGTGGAACCAGTAAAAATCTTTTTCCATGCTGTAGCCTGTCTCTCTGTCTGATTGGCAGTGTCCTTTGCTTCATAGAACTTTTATAGTTTCATGAGGTCCCATTTACTAATTGTCGATCTTAGTGTCTGTGCTAATGGTGTTCTGTTCAGAAAGCTGTCTCCTGGGCCAATTCATTCAAGGCTACTCCCACTCTCTCTTCTAGGTTCAATATATCTAGTTTTATGCTACTGACATATATCCAGTTGGACCTGATAACTATGGATATATTTGGGTTCTTCTACACACAGATATCCAGTTTGACCAGGGCCATTTCTTGAAGACATTCTCTTATTTCTAGTGTGTACTTATGGTTTCCTAGTCAAAAATAAGAAGTCTATACATGGATGAATTTTTGTCTAAGTCTTCAATTCGATCCTATTGACCAGTGTGTCTTTTTATATCAGTACCACACAGTTTTTTATCACAATAGCTCTATAGTACTGCTTGAAATCAGGGATGGTGATACCTGTTCATTATTCATTGTTCAGGATTATTTTAACTATCCTAAGTGGTTTTTTTTTTTCATATGAAGTTGAGAACCTTCCTTTCAAGTTCTGTAAGGAATTGTGTTGGATTTCTGATGGGGATTGCACTGAGTCTGCACAATGGTTTTGTTCTTAGTAGGATGACCATTTTTACTATGTTAATCCTACTCATCCATGAGCATGGGGGATTTTTCTATGAATAGTTTCTTCAATTTCTTTTTTGAAAAATTTGAAGTTTTTATCATATAAATCTTTCACTTTCTTAGTTAGAATTACCAAAGATATTTTATACTATTTGAGGATATTGTTGAAGGTGTTGTTTTCCTGACTTCTTTCTCAGTCCATTTGCCATTTGTCTATAGAATTACTACTGGTTTTGTTTTTGTTATTTGGGTTTTGCTTTGTTTTGTTTGTTCTTCAGTTAATCTAATGAGATGATCCTGTGGTATTTTTTCTTTCAGTTTGTTTATATGGTGAATTACATTTACTGATTTTCATATATTGAACCATCCCTGCATCCCTAGGCTAAAGCCAACTTGACAAATGTGGATGATTATTTTAATGTGTTCTTAGATTCAGTTTGCAAGTATTTTATTGAGAACTTTTAAATCTATAAAATTAAATTAAATTTTAAATTGGTCTGTAATTCTCTCTTTGTTGAGTATTTATGTGGTTTAGGTATCAGGGTAACTGTGGCCTCATGAAACGAGTTGGGTAGTAGTTTTTCTGTTTTATTTTGTGGAATAATTTGAGGAGTATAGGCCCTAACTCTTCTTTAAAAGTCTGCTAAAACTCTATACGAAAAACATCTGGCCCTGGTTTTTTTTTTTTTTTTTTTTTTTTTTTTTTTTTTTTTGGTTGGGAGACTTTTAATCACTGCTTGTATTTCAGTAGGTTTATATGTCTGTTTAAAATACTTACCTGATTTTGATTTGAGTTTGGTAAGTAATGTGTATCAAGAAAATTGCCCATTTTCCAATTTGGTGGAATACATCTTTTAAAAGTACGTCCTTAGGTTTCTCTGGATTTCCTTGGTGTCTACTGTTATGCCCCCTTCCCTTCTCATTTTTAATTTAGTCATTTTGGGATATTCTCTCTGCCTTTTAGCTAATTTGGATAACGGTTTGTCTCTTATTGATTTTCTCAAAGTAACTTTTGTTTTACTGATACTGATACTTTGTATTGTCCTCTTTGTTTCTATTTGATTTATTTCAGCCCTCAATTGGATTAGCCCTTACCAACTACTGTTGGGCATCCTTATTTCTTTTGTTCTAGAGCTTTCAGGTGCCAGTGTGAGACGGCTCCATTTTTTTTTTTTTTTTACTGTAGGCACTTAGTGCTGTGGACTTTCCTCATAGCACTGCCTCCTTTGAGTCCCATAAGTTTGGGTGTGTTGTGTATTCATTTTCATTGAATCCTAGAAAGCATTTAATTTCTATGTTTCTATCTTCACCCATTTTTCATTCAGGAGAGAGTTGGTCAGTTCCCGTGAGTTTATAAGCTTTCTGTTGTTTCTGTTGTTTTTGATAATATCCAGCTTTAATCTACAGTTGTATGATAAGATACATTTCAATTTTCTTGTATTTGTTAAGACTTGCTTTGTGAGTATGTGATCAATTTTGATGAAAATGCCCTGAAGTATTGAGAGGAATGCATGTCTTTTATGTTTGGGTGTATATCTGTTAAGTCCATTTAGTTTATAACATTTGTTAGGTCCAGTATTTCGTTTTGTTTCTGTCTCCATGACCTGTCTATAGGCAAGTGTGGTACTGAAATCTTCCACTGTCAGTGTGTGAGAGTCAATGTCTTATCTACACCATAGTGGAGTTTCTTTTATAAAAGTGGGTGCCCCTGTGCTTGGGACATAGATCTTAAGAATTAAAATGCCATCTTGGTAGTTTTTCCTTTGATGAGTATTAAGTGTCCTTCCCCATCTCTTTTGATTAGTTTGGGTTTGAAGTCTATTTTGTTGATATTAAAATGGCTACACCAGCCTGTTTCTTAGTCCCTTTTAATTTGTATAGCTTTTTTTCAATGCTTTACCCAGAGGTAAATGTTTATCCCTGACACTGAGGTATGTTTTATAGAGGCGGTAGAAGGATGAATCCTGTTTCTGTTGTCTTTTTATTGGAGAATTGAGAACACTGATATTGAGAGGTATCAAGGATCAGTGAATATTGATTCCTGTTATATTGTTATCGTTGTTTTTAGTGGTGGTGGTGGTGTGGTGGTGGTGGTGATGGTGGTGTGTGTGCATGTGTGTGTGTGTGTGTGTGTGTGTACATGTGTGTGCATGCTTCTTTTAGTTTTGCTAGTGTTAAATGATTTCCTGTGTTTTCCTGGGTGTATTTAACCTCCTTAGTTTGGACTTTTCCTTCCAGCATCTTCGGTATAGCTGTATTTATAGACAGATATTGTTTAAGTTTGACTTTATCATGAAATATCTTATTTTCTCCACCTATAGTGATTGAAAGTTTTGCTGGGTATAGTTATCCGGCCTGGCATTTATGGTCTCTTAGCATCTGCAGCACATGATCAGGCCACAACAAAAAACTGTGACATTCCCTTACACTGGGGCATCGAGCCTTCAGTGGACCAAGGGCCTCTCCTCCCATTGATGCCAGATAAGGCAATCCTCTGCTACATATGCAGCTGGAGCCAAGCGTCCCTCCATATGTACTCTGTGATTGGTAGGTCCTTGGGAGCTCTAAGGGGTCTAGTTGGTTGATATTATTGTTCTTCCTATGGTGTTGCAAACTGCCTCAGTTACCTCAGTCCTTTCCCTAACTAACTCCTCCACTGGGGTTCCCATGCTCAGTCCTATAGTTGGCTGTGAGCATCCACTTCTGTATTTATCAGGCTTTGGCAGAGCCTCTCAGGAGACAGCTAATTCAGGCTCCTGTCAGTAAGCACTTCTTGGCATCTGCAATAGTGTCTGGTTTGGTGTGTGTCAGGGACTTTTTAGATTAAGATTTTCTTTGACCAAGTGCTCCCTTCTACTGCGCCTTCAATGCCTGAGATTCATCTCTGGTATTCTGTGGGTGAGCTTGCCACTAGAGTTCCTGTTCAAACTCCTAAACCTTCTTATTTCCAGGTTCCCTCAGTTTGCCTTTTCTTTATTGCTCTACTTCCATTTTCTGGTCTCGAACAGTTTTATTCATTTCCTTCCACTGTTCACTTGTCTTTTTTCCTGGCTTTCTTTACGGGATTTATTAATTTCCTCTTTAAAGACCCCTACTCTCTTCATATAGGAAGTTTTAGGGTATTTTTCTTATACTTTGGCTATGCTGGAATATCCAGGGCCTGCTCTAGTGGCGACATATTGTCCTGGCTGTTACTGATTGTAGCTGTGCTGGCATCTAGGCACCTGAGCTTGGTGCTGATTTCTGGGAAGTCAGAAGGGGATGATCTGTGAGATCTACAGGAGGCATTGAGGGTGGGGGTGAGGGCTGCAGCAGGGACGAGCCTGAGGGATTGGGTCTGTAGGGGAACAGGGAGAGCAAAAATGGCCTTCAGGCAGGCTACCTAGTTTTCTGGCAGGTGTGGTCTACAGTAGAGTAGGGGGTGTCCCTGATGCAAACTCTTAACAGACATGATGACATAATTTCTGACTTGTTCCCTATCGACTTTTTTGGCTGAGAAAACTCAATTTCTAAAATTAACATATCTCAAAGTGTTGACCGTGTCTAGTTTTAAAATTTCAAAATATATAATGTAGATATGTGTCCTCTATACAGTATACTCAAAGGCTACTCCCACATCGGTGAGAACTGAATCACATTTGTGATTCTAATCTGATTAGGAATTGGACTTTACACAACACCCCCAGTTTCCTCTGGGGCTGGTTCTCCCTTCCTCCACCAAATCCTCATTATTTTTTAATATCCTCCATAGTACTACCTTTCAGAGATATCATCGAAAGAACACACTGTACTGAAACTCAAGCAACAGAAGGAGACATTCGCTTGTCTGGTCTCCACCACCGACATGTCTGTCAAAGAGGAGGTGGAAAAATGCCTGCTGATGACAGACATCAGGTTAGAGCCAGCACAGTGGGGAAAAAAAATGATCCATTAACATTTCGCTGTTGTTACAAGCATTGTCTCCCATGGGTGCTGCCAGCTCAGTAAAAAGTCAGGTTACCTGCTGCGTGACTGAAGCAAATTAGTCTTTTCCAAGGATCCATCCAAATTCTCCATCTTTGCATTGGGGGAAGCTAGATAGTTTCTGGGAGCTATGCAGAAGGACAGAAAAGCTTTGCTACCTCAAAGAGGTATAGTGTAAAGTGAGGGGGCAGGGGAAAAGGAAGCCAAGGAAAGTGGAACATGAAGGGCATGGGAGGGTGGAAAAGGATGAGTTTCAGTTCCTAAGGAGTGCTTTGGTAAGGCGCGAAGACAGTGTTCCCATGGAGGAGGGAAGACGGTGCTCCTACGCTACTGGATACAGCTGACTGGGTTTTTCTGTTGTGTTTCAGTTTGATACCTCACAAACACCACAACTGCCCTTTATTTAACTGGCCTACCTTTGCCACAGCAAAATCAAAAGTCTCTATTAATGAACGAATGGCATTGGGTTTATGAAGAGGCATAAATTGCCAATAGCTGGTTTTAATTAACTATTATCAGTAATATTTTTTTCTTATCAGAAATAAAAGCACATCAAGTTACAACCAAAAGGGCATCTCAGGGACACTCCGAAACATGAGGCACATCTGATACATCACCTTAATGAGAACTTATGAAGAATGAGAGAAACAAGATGGGGGCGAAGGGGGAGGGGCAAAGAACATTCGAAGCAATGGAAAGTTCACTTAGGCTGGTGTGGAAGCAGATACCAACACATGAAATGCTGGAGAGTGAAAACATGGCCTCTCTGTGAAAGCAACGCTGATGCTCAACACGGGCAAGGAAAAACACCAACAAAGGAAGCTGAGCACACCGCCAATTGTCCTCATTTACTTATTCTAGCTCTTATAATTCAGGGAGGCATGCCTTGTGGGTGATGTTCCAACCTGTATAAGAGCACACAGCTGCGAAACAATCATAAAAGTATTTGAATTTATCAAGACTCATCTTCCTTCCACAATACCATTTTGAATGGTTATCAAACAACTAACAAAATAGTGAGTTAACCAGAGTAACTCTAAATTAGCGGTGAGTAATAATGTATATCACTTTATGTGTGCAATTTTGGCAACCAGATCACTGGTTTTAATCATTTTATTTCCCAAATAAGGAAAGAGGAGTACAGACATATTAAGTAAATGGTTACTAAGAGACAGACATGATTCTAGCATGCACCTTATCATCTAATTTCAGTGATTAATATTTTTTCCTATTAAATACCTCTTAGGAAGTCAAACTACTAAACAAATAAGCAAAGATAATTTCTTATCAGAGACCCTTGGTTGAAAACACTTTCTCTCTGTTCTTTTGAAAAGTAGTTAGAGTCATTAAAGAACCAACAGACTGAAACTTGGTTTCAATGTAAATGAAAGAAAAAGATCAACAGAGCTAGATCCTTCTGCATAATTCAGCCATGAGCTCTTTGCCAAGTTTTAAATTTTCTCTAACCTTCATTTTATTGTCTAAAATTAGATGTTTAAAATTTAATCTATGATTTTTCCTCTAGCTCTATATTAATAATTTCCACACACATCACACATCTTATCTTTCTTTCAAATGCCCTTGAATGCGGACAGCTTTAGTTCTGAACAGCTTAGAGCACAGTATTGTGCAGTCTGTATGAAGAGTCCCAACTTTCATTATCAAATGTTCTCATGAGGTCAGACAGGCCCATTAAGGTGCTATGAAAACATAGCAGTAGTCAAATATCCAAGGCAGGTTAGTTTAGACATGGTTTTGAAAGGTGAGAGCTCTAAACATTCAGTCACAAACTTTCAAAATGAGCAACTATAGCTAGGGATAGTCACATAAGTAGTGGGGGAGTGAAAGGGAATGAAAATAATGTTGGGAATTTGCACTGGGGTTTGTACTTGGGGCACAAAACAAGAGTGTAATCAACATGTATTTTGTGAAATAAATAAAGGAAAAATAATTACTCGAGGGATATTTTGGTAACATTTTATGTCTGATTTTTATCGTCACCAAATAGAGTATTGGTCATAGGATGAATGCACAATGGGATATCCATGAAAATAATTTTGAGTCCTCATTTTTCCAAAATGTAACTCTAAGCCAAATGAGCAAAGCCAAGACTGGACCTTTTTAGGCAATGATCCAGCACACTAATCTTTTCTGCGGCAAGTACGAGAACTGGCGCTTTATGCCAAATTATCGTTACAAACGCTACAACCACCAGGGAGTGTCACTCACTCTAGAGCTCTTCTGTGCTGAGGAGCAACTGTCTCGGACCTCTGGTCCTTAAAACTGGCAGACTCTTAAGTATAAGAATCTCTTTAACATCTTGGTCTCAGTGACTCATTCGTCTTGGAGGGGGAGTCATCCTGTAGCTGATACCCCATCCGTATGACAGCTACATTTTGGAAGGAGGATATGGTACCACTTGAAACTAAATTATGCTTGATTTTCACACTCCAAGCTTTGGGCTTGAAGATTCTTTTATTTGTTTTCGTTTGTTTGTTTGGTTGGTTTGGTCTTTTGTTCTGCTTTTTTTTTTTTTAAGAGCCAGGTAGGAAACTGAAAATTACTATTAGGCAAGTTACAAAGAATTATCCAATGGGGATTAGTTGATATCAAAGAGAGCCAGCTGCTAAGTTCTTCTGGGATGAAAATAAGACTGAAATTTATGCATCAGACTCTAGGGTTCAGGGTCAAGTGAGATGGCTTATTGGGTAAGGCGCTTGCTTTCCCAACCTGACAACTGAGTTTCATGTCTGGAACTCCATGGTGGAAGGAGAGAACTGACTCCAGAACATTGTCTCTAATTTCACATACCCCTTGCCAAATAAATAAATACATATTTGTTAATATATACACATATATTTATATATGCACATATTTGAAAGTAATCTGCAAAATATTAAGTAATCCTAGAAGTTTAGTATATATTAACCATATAGCACTACACATTATTATTCTATTATATATTGTATGAATTATATGAAAACATATAAATATAAGTATATATTAAGATATGTTAAGACTCAAGAACTAATATCTATAAGGTTTAAGTCTTTACAAATGATGTAGACCTCTGGTAACCAAATGTCACTTGGGTGAATAATTAAGATAAATTCCCCACTTCTGTCCGGCTCTTTGTAGTATTGCTATATGAACTCGGGAGGCCTCGGTTCTCTTGAACTCTTCTTCACTATATTAGACATCAGGCTCTTTGCTATCTCTAATAGTCAAATACTCCAGAATGAGCACATCCCGTGTATGAGATCTTGAGAAAATGAGCACCAAAGCCCCTTTACTGTGGGGAAACTCAGGTTGAAGATGAAAATGGCAGTGTATTCAGGTCCCTTGTCACCTGAAGTCCAGCTGAGCAGGCAAGGCTTTACAGGAATGCTATTCTCAGGTGCTATTCTCATGTAAGTTTTTACTTAGCAACTATGGGTGAAGAATCAAGGAGATGGGTTGATCTGTTCAGCAAAGGCACCCCAGGTCACCCACGCTGCTTTTGTTAGACTAACAATAATCTGGTCTAAGCCCCAAACACTCATTGACTCTTTCTAAATTCATTTTTATGAGTAAGCCAGGAGGTACTTGGCCTTCTAGCTTCATTATTTGAGCGAATGACTAATGATGTGTGCCTAGGCCACAGCTACCTTCTCCTCCACACTTCAAGCATTGCCAGGGATTAGTCATTGGATAAATCTACCACTGAATGGGTTCTAAATTGTAGGGTCATCAACAGAGAAAATAAACAAGAAGACATTGCAACCCGGGTCCTGGCCTAAAATGCTTCCCTGCATTTCCAAAAGTTGTTTGCCCCAGCCAAAGGGTGCAAGGTCTAAGACGTCAGAAAGACTTCAAAATTAAGTACAGTCTCAAACTTCCACTCATGAACCCAAGGAGAGATGTTTTCTGACATACTCTGAGATGCAAAGTAAAATAAAGGAGGAAAATACAAGAAAAGATCGGTCAAGGAACCTAGTATCAGTTCCTCAAAAAGTTATGGCATGATCACACTTCTGACTCTATTATTTTTATGTGTAAAAATGTATGGGTCAGAATACCCAGGTGTGCTGCTGGGTTTATGTCAAGTTAACACAACCTAGAGTCATTTGGGAAGAGGGAATCTCATTGGAAAAAAATGCTCCCACATTGCTTGTAGGCAAGACTGTGGAACATTTTCTTGATTAACGATTGATGTGGGAGGGCTGAGCTCATGACCAGTAGCACCAGCATTGGGCTGGTGGTTGGGTGCTATGTGAAAGCAGGCTGAGCTAGCTATGGGGTACAAGCCAGTAAGAAGAACTTCTCCATGGCTTCTGTATTGGCTCCTGCCTTGGCTTCCTTGGATGATAGACTATACATACTGTAAGATAAAATAAATCCTTTCCTTCTCAAATTGCTTTGGTCAGGGTGTTTTATCAGAGCAATAGAAACCATAACTAAGACATAGGGTGCTTACAAATCAGATGTCCCCAAGGGCTTTAGGGAGTGTTAGTGGTTCCTTGAACAAGTTTCATGTTACTGTAAAAGGAACAACTCTGGTTTAAAAACCTTTTCACTGTTGTTGTAAAATGTGTATATTTGGGCATTACCCATGTGTGCACTACTAGTGTACTTTGTGTTTGTGGTCTGAGTGCTTTGTTTGCACTGCTGTTCTCAGCCTTTCAAATTCTAATATTTCAATCATATCTATTCAGGTGCATTGAAAACAACTTCTATGATCAGAAAAGTTGTGACCGTGCAGGGCTCTTTTCCTTCCTTTGTCCCTCTACCTCTGCCACCCCCAACATTCACAAACATTAGACAATAGAGTAAAACAAGTCTTCAAGACTTCAACAACCTAAGCTTAAGAGAGATGCGAGTGTCAACCTCTTCCATAACTATTACAAGGCTTTTGCTCCTGTGGTTCATTTTCCAGAACCTTGTCTTTGAAAGTCTGGAATGTGATGTGATTGGTAGTTATCATCTAGGATGGAACTACAAGACTCACACATTCTGACATTTGGAAGTACGGATCCTGGCCAGGGTATGACCACCCAACCCAATGCTCTAAGTTGGCATGTGCTGTTGCCTTTAATACTGTAATGTTGCCCTTGCTCCCTTTTCTTACACTGTATTTTCTATCATGTCATTGATAAGGGCTCTGATTTGTCCCACCGTAGTTGATTACTAATATGAATAATAACATGCCTACAAAAAAAGGTTTCCCAAGTTACAATTCACACACCCAGAGAGACTCGTAACAAAGAGCTCAAGGAGGGCATGCATGGACTGAGGGTAGGTGGTGATGGGAACAGAGGAATCAGATTGGGAGAGGATGGAGGGAGAGAGTACTGGGAGAGACAACTAGAAGTAGGGGGCAATTTGGGGGCAAGGTGGAAACCTGGTACAATTTTAGGGTGATTTTAGCTAAGACTCCCCAGTTATGGGGGATACAAAGCCTGAACTGGCCATTTCCTATAATTAGTCAAGACTTCCAATGGTCACCAACCCAGCCACAAAACCTTCGAACTACCATTTGTCCTGCCAACATGATGTGCTGGGGTAAAGGTAGTGTAGAAATTGTGGAAGTGGCTAACTCATTTCCATTAGGAGAGCTCATCCCTGACATTTCCTAAAGGACCAGAAGCTAGAGGCCAGTTCCCTAAACCCAGAGACCTAGCACAGAAGCAAACAAAGCTGACGAAAAAAAATCAAGGAAATGACGCCTAGTGATATTCTGCTATACTTGTTAATTGGTGCCTAATCCAACTGCCATCAAAAAGGTTTCATCTAGCAACTGATGGAAACATGCAGAGACCACAGTCAAATTATAGGTGGAGTTTGGGGAATCCTGCTAAAGAGGGGAAGGAGGATTGTAGGAGCCAGAGGGCAGTTAAGGAAAGCACAAGAACACCCACAGGATCAACAAACCTGGATCTATAGAGGCTCACTGAGGCTCGCAGAAAACCAGGAGCCTGCATGGTCTAACCTAGGCCCTCTGTGTCTATGTCATAGTTGTGTAGCTTGGTGTTTGTGTGGGACTCCTACTAGAGAGAGCAGGGGGCTGTTTCTGATGTGTTTCCCTGCTTTTGAGGCCATTGTCATCCTGCTGGGTTGCCTCACCCAGCCTCACTATGGTGGAAAGGTTGCCTTGGTAAGTCCAAGTTTGGTTGGCATCATGGGAACCCTTCCCTTTTCTGAAGGGAAAGAGAGGAAGAGTGGATGAGGAGGGAGCAGGTAGTGGGGGATGGAGGAGTGTAGAGGACAGAAGGAGGAGGGAACCACGTGGTTGGGACGCAATATATAAGGGGATAAATTCTTTTTCGAAATGTTTCCATAATTTTGAAAGGAAAGGAAATCTAACATTTGTCAACTGAACAAGTTTTATTTTTTTAATTATCGTGCCGACATTTTCACACAAGTATACATTCCATTCTGATTACTGGCTCACCTTTCCCGTCTCTCTCCCCCACCCCTGTCAATCCTAGCTCTTCCCTACAAGTCGTTTGCTATATTCATGAGCTTCTATAAACCCAGTGAGTTTAACCAGGGCCTGGGCTTAGAACTCTCCTTTAGGGCTCCTCAGTGGTTACACAACTGATGGCAGTGCTCTCTAACTTCCCAGAATGTGTCAGTGCCACGAGTTCAGTAGGGGTAGGGAAAGGCCCCCTCCTTGAAGCCATCCCCAATCTAAGGTTGGCTGCAGAGAGGCCCATTCTTGTGTAGCCTGAGTGTGAGAAAGAACAGATGCACTGAACTCATAATTGGAGCAGCGATGTCATGCCTGGTTTTTTATTAGGGTTTTTTTTTTAATCCAGTCTTAAGAAAAGATCAGAATTAGTGTAGAGAGTACTTAAGGTTTTTTAAAATTGGCTTCTAAACAACATGTTCATATTTTTTCCTTAGTTACATAGAACATAACCCATCAAAAAAGACAGAATTGCTCCTTGGTGCAATTAAATCAGTCGTCTCATATACTTTAGGGATCTAAGATGAAGACTATAATTCTATCAGTATCGTTTGCTTCTCATTCTTGCCAAAATTCCTAATCTGTAAAACTAGGACGCTGTGGCTTATCTTGCTTCCCAATACAGTTTTCATGGAAAAAGAAAAGCAGTTAGAACAAGCTTCAGAAAAACTAAAAATAAATACATATTGTGGATGAGAAGCAGCATGTGGCTTATATAATATCAGACTGCTGGGAATGAAAATTCACATTCATTCATAAGCTAAGACTGTGACCCAGAGGTCCCCTACATAGACGTTTATGTTTTGTGCTTACATGGTAGGATATGAGACACTCAAAACACTGTGGCTGAATAAAATCCAGTCTTTGTATGTATTATCAATATGTATATGATGAGGATGAATGTTTCCATTGTACTGTACATGCAACAAAAAGCCAGGATAACTTGGGTGCAAAAGACACGTTCTGTCGAGATTTTTCTGAAGCATTTTTTCTTTTTGCCTTGGAGATGTTTGAAAAAAAGGAAGGAAGAAGGAAGGAAGAAGGAAGGAAAGGAGGGAGGGAAAAGAGGGAGAGAAGAGGGAGGGAGAAAGGAATAAAGAACAAGCCAAGGCAGGGAACACTGGGCCTTGTAACGGTCACCTTGCCTAGATAAAACTGCTAATATGTTCACAGACAAACACTGCTACAAAGGACTACAGCTTCCTGTTGTGTTTGCAAACCCCTGTGCATCCTTTCTCAAAGATCTAGCTTAGGTTGCCACCACTGTACTGAAGGTTCTCATATAAGTAGCTTAAGGCCCCACCAAGTTACCCAGAATGATACCCCCCCATTCTCCTTTGGAACTTTAGATTTCTATGGTGCTTTTAGAATCTTGGTCCTCTTGCTATGTCTAAGACTATCCTGCTTTCTATGCTCTTTTTGTCTACCATCCAAATATGTGTCATATTTTCTTGCAGTCATGTTTTGCCTCTTGTCCTCTTATATACTCCTAGAGTGTAAATTGCTGAATTAATGAAGAGTTTTCTAATACCCTCAGTCCTGAGAGGTCTCTAGCTACTTAGTCTAGGAGCACTGGGCTCACTTGATAAAAGAGGAAGGGATGATAACTGAGTAGTGGTCGTGAAAGGACTGTGATACGCGGCCCGACTCATCCTTATGATCGTTCTTCAACAACCTCATAGCTGGTGAGGACACAGCTGACCATGACAATGATCTTTTCCCCAAATCTCACGAAATCCTAGCACTCTGAAGTCCACAGTTCTAGGTCCGTCTCATACAGACAGCGTCGAGTCTGTTTTGTCTACGGGTTCTTCCAGCTAAATTATTATATAACACACAGGGCCCAGATGAGCGTCAACAAATGAAACGACCCAGAATTGGTCAAAATAAACATCTTCAGTACACCAAACATTGCCGTAACTGCGAACAGATGCCATATTCCTGTTGAAGAATTGTCAGAGCACTGTTCTTCTTCTGACAGCATTGAAGAATGAGAGTGAAAGTATTTACTCTGATGAATACACTTCAGCTATGTTAAATGCATGTGTACCACCTGTGCACGCACACACACACACACACACACACACACACACACACACACACACACACACACACACACACACACACACACACACACTGGGATTACTGTAGTATCCAACTTTCTCTCGTTGTAACAGACAACAAAATGATGAAAAGGACACAGAGATGCCTGGACACTGCACCGACTATGGTTTGGACATGAAATCCATCCACCCACCATGGTCATTTCATTGAAGCCTTGGTTCCCATGTGGCAGCATTACGTTGGGAAGGGCCTAGAAGCTTTGAAGATGAGACCTAGCTAGAGCCTGCAGGTATGTCCTCGGGAACTGTATCTTGTCCTGGTCCCTCCCTGTGCCTCTCTGCTTCCTGTCTACTGTAAGATGATTTACTTTGATCCACCACACCCTTGGGTCCAAAACAAGAAAGCTGGAGTGCAGGGAACTTTTAAAAGGTGTGAGCCCCTAACAAATCATTCCTTGTTTTGAATTGTTTTTTCTCAGTATCTGTCACGTTGGTGAATACAACATGCAATATAATGTGGGTGATGGAATTTTTTTCCTTTGTAATGAAGAGAATATTTCTAAGTTTCCATACAAAAGCATTTTAGTTTACCAAAGCATGGACATCTAGGGGTCTATATAAGATGGGGCAGAAATGTTTCCTGAGTTGAACTGCTTCATATGGGATCCTTGCAACTGAGAATGGTTAGAACTCATAGAAAACAAGCTATAAAGTGCATCCACAGCATCCCAGCCTGAATACAGCAATGGGGCCACAAAATAGTTCCATTTTTAGTAACAGCACAATTCTAAAACCCCACAGAAAGGCTATCCTGACCACAAGGCATCAATACCCATTGTTTCTAGAAATGGATTTAGCAAAATGTCACACCAATTTATTTGAGCTCAAAGAGAACTGATGTACTATTTAAAAACAGATCTGTTCTTTGTATAAACATGAATTAAGAAAAAATGTAAATCCCCCATCTAGGTTTATTTTGAAGTAGGGGCTTTAATTATATATTTATAAACGTAGGGCGTTTGATGCCTTAAACAGTTAAGATAATAAGTTGGATTTGGCAGAACATGTGTTCTGATTACTAGATGGCAGATGATCCTTGCAACATCGAGATTCACATGAAATGCCATTCTAGAAACATGCTGTCAGAAGAACTTAGAAGGGATCAGATCTCATTTTGAGTTGATTCTATTCTCCTGGAATAGACAAACCACATTCTCCTTCCTCCCTCCTCTCTTCATTAAACTGTATTAATTCTGATTGATACACATCCCTGTAATTTGTACTTTTTCAAAGGATAATTGCTACAAGACCAGTTTTTACCCTAAAATAAGTAGATGACTTGAATTTAAATAAGTCTTATTTTCTAGCTGATCAAAAATGAAATGTAATGTACAGAACCTTTTCATCATATATCTTAATTCTGTGCAATGTTTAAGTATCATTTCAAATTTATTGTGACAGAGGATTATGGATGGTTATTATTTTTCCTCCCTACAATCCATCTTAGACTTTAGTGCTGCACATATGAACAGGGTAAAGAGATGGGGCAGTCTTACCTGAAAGTCCAGCCGAAACTCCTTCACATGTCATACAAAGGTTAATAACTAGCTTGGGACAGGGTCAACCTTGCAACATTCCATCAAGCACATGACAGCTATGCTGTTCCACATGATGGCCATTTCGCTGTCTTATAAAATGGGCATGTCAGCTACAAGAGATAACATCTCAGTCTTCTACCATGTACCCTTCAGGAGAAAATGAACTGGCCAAGTCACTATGCCAAGTGACTATGCCAGTTATCTGCCTTAAACAATTACAAACCACC
Organism: Rattus rattus; assembly: GCF_011064425.1. NCBI lineage: Eukaryota > Metazoa > Chordata > Mammalia > Rodentia > Muridae > Rattus > Rattus rattus. The sequence goes on along the minus strand of NC_046158.1, from coordinate 91,725,770 downwards.
CACACTCTAAATATTTAGATTACTAGGAATCCCAAGTTGGACCATCCCCTTCCCTACAGTGTGCGTCCAAGCTGTAGAAGGTTTCCTGGTTGCATGCACTTGAACTCGGTGTTGACACAGCATATGAAACTGGTTAGGGTAGTTGAGGTGTTTGGAAGAAAAGAATTTTGATTTTTATAAAGATTGGCAAGAAGATCACGTTTTCTTCCAAACTTTGTTAAAACATAACCCAATCTCAACTATATTTGTTACAAAACAAAACTATTCCGAGTCACTTTCTCATTTCTGTTTGCTGTCATGTTATTTTTCGAACTTTTAACTAATCATTCATAGGTAATTATAGTGTAGCATTAAGTCCAAGCATGACCTATCTGCGATGGGAATACTAATAATCCAATTTTACAAACAGAGTTCATCAAAGAGGGAATATCTTTCCCCGCCTGGGTGTAACTGGTTTTGTGCTCTCAGGATGGCTGGGCAATCTCCTTTAGCAGTCCCCAGCAATGGTCTCTTAATGTCGGGCAATGTTTCTCTTAAAAATCTTTTGCAACCAGAAGTGCCTGAATGCAGGGTTTCAGGGGAAGCTGGGGTGGGGCATTCCAAGAGGTATTAATTACCCTTGGCTGGCATGTTCTCTGTCTCTTTTCTAGGTAATGAGGTTGCTAATGAGCTACGAGTGAGTGATGCTGTTGGAGTCTGAGAGTTGGGTCTGAAGTAAAAGGAGCAGTAACGTGAACACTTAGCCATAGCTCACATCTGTAGGAGTTCATCTGAGACTTACAAAGCAATCCACACACGATAAAGAATGGAAGTGGAGGGGGAAACACATAATAAATTTTGACCTTAAGAACAACTATTTGCTTAAAAAAATTAATCGAAATAAATGATTCAAAGATGTGGCCATGTTCTTCTTCAATCGCTTTGTGAATTCCTAAAGGAATGTGCTCGGTTCTGTTTATATGTCTGAAAACGTTGTCTCTAAACTCGTATGTTTAAATGTCAGACAGTATATTCTCAGCATCACCTTCCAAAGTAGGCTTTATGATGGCTTTTGTTCCCCTACAATGAAACGTGCTTTCTCCATCCTCTCAGCCACAGTTCCATGACAGCCGTGGTGGAGCCACGGGCTGGGCGAAGACTTAGCTTTCAGTCACAATGCTTCTGTCATATCATCGTGGGCTTTCCTGTTGCTAACTGCCTGTAACCAGCCCACAACAACTCTCAAAGAGTGCTTGGCTGTTTTACCTATAGTAACCTTACTTCTCTTGGAAATGAGTCATCTCCATTAGACGTAGAGGAAAAAACATGACTTTAAGCTACACCCTACAACAGCTTTGAGCTTTTTCATCTATAAAGAATTCACAAATGGACACAGGCACGTGTCAGACACCTTAGCTAAAATAAATGGCCGCTCACAATAACTGTCTAAATCCAGAACGTATGATAATTATTCACCTAAGATAACCTCAAGGTACAAACACCATACTACCAGTAAAAAATTACAAATTGTCAAAATGTCTCTAAAAAAACAAAAAACAAAAACCAACCAAACAAACAGAAAACCTCTCTGGGAAGGTAGTTTTCCCCTATTGTTTTATGTGGTCTCTGAATCGGAAAAGCACTGACTGTTCTACTACAGGGGAAGAAAAAGAAGTAAAAACAAACACTGTGGTTGACTTATTTGCAGTGTCTATCTTACTGCGATGGAAAGTACAAGTGTCTGCTCTTTGTTAAAGTCCTGTTGTAGGCGCTGAAGGTGGCAGGTAGAAGAAAGTAGACAAGAACATGACAATAATGTTCAAGAGTCTGTTAGGTGCGTGAGTACGATACGAAGAGCCCATGCTTTCAGAGAAGGGAAATATTTTATATATCCCAGTGAGCCCTCACTGGACTCTGTAAGTGAAAACTCTATGAGGAGGATGGGAGTTATAGGCAAATGGTGAAGCTGAAGTCCGAAGGTTCAAGTGCTGGCCCAAGTGGGAACCAGGAGCCTTCGGAGTGACGGGTAATGATCCAAGAAGGGCTGGGAAGTGTGTAAGCTAGGCTAAAGTTATAAATAAACTCACACGATAGAGTGAGGCTGCAGCAAGGATGTATACATCAGAGGACTGGGGAGCTACAAGTAGCATCATTTGGCCATCAAGAAGATGCTGAAACTGTGTGACCTTGAGCTTAGAACTCTCCGTTAGAGCAGTGCTTCTAACTTCCCAGAATCTATCAGTGGCCTGCTCAGTAGGGGTAGGGAAAGGACCCACTCCTTGAAGCCATCCCCAATCTGAGGCCGGCTGATGGAGAACGGGATGCATCCGAGATTTCTGTGTGACTTCTAGGAAACATGGCGAAGCCTCAAATCCACAGGGCAGCTGCTGAAAGTCGCCTCTGTAAGTCACGCTATGAACCAGAAGGGGGCACTAGACAACGGTGTGGAGCCCCTTAAACCCAAGGCTTACTGGTTTGCAGGTGCTTTGGCTTTGAAAGTTTTAGAATAAGACACTGGAAACCTTTCCCAGTATTCCAGAAAAAGTCAGAAATGCAATGCTGGGACCCAGCGGAAGGCACGAATCCAAACAAACATGTTAGGAAAGATCCCAGGGCAGAGGTAAACTTTCAAATACAAGTGAAATCCCTAAGCGACAAGGCCAAGAGACTAAAGCCACGTTGGGAGGCTGAGTGTGGGGCAAAGCTGAACCTGAACATACGGAAAAGACATTGCAGGAGTATAGCCAGCGGCTTCCGGGAAAGGAACTGGCAACTCTACTGTCCCGGGTGTTTAAAGAAGATGCAGGCCTGATACACCGGCACCTGCTCTACAACCCAGCTCTACAAAGACCGGTCCGAAGTCACTGAGAGCACTGGACAGCTACGTCAGCATGGTTTGAGCAGCTGTGTCAAAGGAACAGCTAACGGAAGGAAACTGGTGTGGATCAGTGTGTGAAAACTTTCCCAAGGACTGCAGGGATTTAAACTAAAGGAAAAAGGATGCTCATGGAAGAAATCTAAGTGCAAAAGATGGCTGAATTCATTACTAAGAAAATGGAAGACATTGTTGTGCCTAGAACAGAACAAGCACTGTGCAAAAGTGCAGGAGACGGTAAAGAACGATGCCCAAGACCGTGGGGAAGAGCTCAGCTGTGTTAGTCTCTTCCTGTGTGAAGATGGGGCTGTGTACAAGGCAAAAGGACAAGCAACTAAAGAGAAACGATGTCCATAGCTCTGTAATCCTCCCCCACTTTGTATTCCTCTGAGCTCCTGGATTTCCCCATCTTCCACTCTTGGGGATATTTTCTGAGCATACACCTTTCTGTCCAGCTCCCTAATCGATCGCTCAGGCTGAGCACTGCAAGACTGTAATGCACCGGCTGGTTTCATGTTCCACCCACCAAGTGCACGCTTGCTCTTTCTGCACCATTAGTGACTTCACAACCCCCACCCTGTGCATTCTGAAGGCCCTGTGGCCGAGGTAACGGTCAAAACCCACCACCGTGGCTAGTGTCTGCTGGGCTGTGACGCGGATCGCATCCTCTGACTCTGAAGCCTTTCTCCTCTGCAGAGCTGTTTCCTGATGCTAGTCAAGGCTCAGGGCAGTGGGCTGTGTTTCTGTCTAAACATTAGTCCCTGGCTTGCTGTCAGAGACCTGGCTTTAAATGGCCAAAGGAGCCTGATGAATGGTGTGAAAATTTTACGGTCCTTCCGTCAGTTGCCATAATTTATTATCACATAATGCACAGTTAGAAGAACCGAAAGGAGCCATCCCACAAGGGCAAACAGTGTGGAGGCAGTGGCCCTCTGACACTCTGAGGCCACGGGCACTGTATGGATCCAATAAGAAAGCTGCGTCGAGAAATGAGAAAACAACCTCTTGATCTTGCAGAATGTTTTTGGACACCTAAAGGCTCTTTTATTACTGAGGCTGATTAAAATGAAAAGTTTAAACGACTAAGTGTTCTTTTTGATGAGTTTTTGCCATGAACTATGGACCTTGTAGTCCAGGGGGACCTGAGCCCTTTGATCCTGGGCACGCACATAAATTCAGACCCATAAAACATCATTGGGTTTGGTTTTCCTGGTGTGGCTGATCTTGCCAGATCTGTAAGGCAACCAACCTTGTTCTCACCCCTCCCAGGTTTGGAGCCCATCTACCACTGTTTTACACCGAGGGGAAAGCATCGGTTTTTGGCATTCCAACTCTTAAGAGCGAGCCACTCCTCTGGAACATTAGGATTTCACAGAAAAACCACGATACAGTAATACTGTATTAATCAAGATGGGAGCCAATGTTACTTTACGAGCTCAAACAGAATGTCAAAAAGGAAGCCTTGTTCCGTCTCATAATGATCACAGGTTTCTCACTACTCAAGATAGTTAAAGGTGACATAGTCTGTTGTGACACCAGCTTTAAGAGCCGAGCCACCTGAGCAGCACAAGGCTGAGGTGGGAAAAGTGCACTCGTAAGTGTCTAGCAGTGATAAATTTAAAAGCTTGGATTTGTGGGAGAAATAAGAAATTACCCAATCATACATCTGTTATGACTAGATATTTAATAAATACAACTTAAATGTTTGATTTATCTTCTAATCACTCTCCAGTATTTGTATCTGTGCCCACGGTTCCACATTCCTGTAACTGGAAAAATAAATTTTTACTATAAAGAATTTATGAAGTAGACTTGATGCATTGCACAAGAAGAAGGAGGAGGAACAGCAGGAGTGGGAGGGGGGAGAGGAGGGGGGAGGAAGGAGGGGAAGAGAAGAAGGAGGAAAACTGCCATCGAAATTTACTAGCAAGCAGGACTACAAAGGGCTTTAGGAGGGCCTGCAATAAAAGGACTTGTACAATCAATAGTTAGCCATAATTATGTTTTAAGGAATGAAACATTAATTTGGACTATCAGAAAAACTAATGATTTTAAACTAGCTCATTCACTAGGCCAGCGGATATACATTTGACTTGAATATGCAGTTTTCAGTGATTTTATATTTCATAGATTTTCCTGAAAGCTGGACAACTGTCCTCTCTGGAGCCATGAGATGCTTCGGCAGCTCTATGAAGAGTGATGTAGAGTGCGCGCTCCAGTCTCCAGGTGACGCTGTGTGACAGTCTCAGATGCACCCTCAGAGAGCACCTCAGAGGATGGTCCGTGCAGAGGAGAAACCTCCCATAACCGTGTCCTTGTCTTCTAAGGTGCACTATTCAGTTACGTCATGTAAAACCGACTGCTTTATGTGTCAGGACAGGACAAATGTTAGCAATTTCCTATAGCTCAACCCTTGAACTTCTTCTGTTGAATTTGAAAACTGAATGTTTTCTAAACACTTTGGATTTATTTTATTTTATATATATGTGTGTGTGTGTGTATACGTGTGTGTGTATACACATGTATATGTATACATACACACACGCACGTACACACATATCACATGTGTATATACACACACACATATATGTTACAAACAAAAACAAAACAAAACCAATCAATCGAACAAACAGAAACTCCACACCCCACACAGTTGTATGACATAGATACCTATAGATAGTATAAGAAACTGCTGCTGTGGGTGGACACAACTGTGTGGAGGTGTGTGTATAATGGGTTTCCATATGGAAAGGATGTGCAGTTGTCACTTAATACAGTAGTATGTTATAGGTACCCTTTTCCTCCCCAGTCATTCTTTTAATATTTACTATATACTTACAAGATCCTAAGTGCCACGGGCAGCATCAAGCTTTAAAGATTTAAAGCAGTGGCTCTCAGCCTTCCTAATGCTGCAGCCCCCTTAATATGGTTCCTCATGTTGTGGTGACCCCCACCATAAAATTATTTCATTGCTACTACTACATAACTCTAATTTTGCTACTATTATGAATCATAACGTAAATAGCTGATATGTACGATATCTGATCTGTGACTACCGAAGGGGTCGGGACCACAGGATGAGAACTGCTGAACTGGAATGAGCCCTAGCAGCCCTGGTTCCAGCAGAGGCTGCCACTGGCAAAGGTACAGGTGTGGCCTGAGGCTGTAGCTGGGTCTCCTGCCTGCACTTCAAAGCCATCTGGCCAGAGTTAACAGTTAACCTCCCCGGCTGCTCCTCCATGTCCCCAAACCCAACATAACAACCAGAGCTCCGGACACACAGATCTGCTTCTTTCTCTATACAGTACCAGCCAGTGGGCGTCACTGTCTTGAGGCTGAAATTAGAGTGCTTGAAACAGACCTGCCAGGTCTCACATACATGTAAAGATAGAACCTAGGATTTGGTAAAAATGACTTACTTATTCTAACACACAGCGTAAAAACTGAAAAGTTCCACTTGAAGGTTCACTTTCAGCCGCTGCCTGCCCTGTGACCAGGCTCTCTGTGGTCCTTTAGAGTAGCCAACCCCTTCACACCTTACACCCCATTTAAACAGTCACTTCCTAATAGTTTCTATCCTTTCCCTCCAAAGTGGCACCCTCTCTGAGCGCACCTCGGATACACTCATGTGAGCATCCCACGAGGCAGATAGTATCCTGTTCTTATCCTCCCTTTCCCTTCCTTTCCCTCTCCCCCTCTCCTCTCCTCTCCTCTCCTCTCCTCTCCTCTCCTCTCCTCTCTCCATCCCAGTGCATGAAAAGTCTGTCCTGATCCCTCTAGCTTCTGAACAGTGCCAACAACCAGTTCAAATCAGTTCACTACATTCACTAATTCGTACTGGAAGAATGAATGAACGAGTGGCAGAGATCTCTGACTTCCTTTCCTACTTTTAAACGAAATAGATAAAAATTAAATATATTTTAAATTAAATAAATATTTAAATAAATAGTCTCGTCACTCCTTTTTGATGTGCCCTTTTGTCTTTTGTCATGTACAATGGATGTCTGGATGAATACACAGAAAGACAGATTTAGCTGAGAGAGAATCTCTATCACTTCTGTAGATAGATTTTAGCTTTATCTCTGTCTAGAAACATGCACACATTTATAGCTAAGTTTCTCTATAAAGTAGTTAAGTTGAACTATTTTATTTTTAATTCTGTTTCAAGAAAAAAAAATTAGTATAAAAGCCTACTTAGTTCTAAAAGTAGAAGGGTTAGCCTGACCTCTAGTGGTATGACTAGGAATTGCTTCTGAAATGAAACCAGATTCCCTATCAGACAGAAAACCACATTTCTCGGTTAAGACTGTTTACTATTTATATTCCTACCAAATAAAGAAAATTAAGACAAAGCTAATGGAACCGTACCAACAAATGCACAAGCTTCCACCAACATAATAAGAAACCGTCACCCATTTACGGCAATCAGAGACATATATCAGATTATATTTTAGGAAGATTTTCTTCCTACCTAGCAATGATTCTGTGACTCAGGGAAGATGTGTGCTGATGGTACATGAACAGGCAGTCATAACTTGGTACAAACTTCCATGCCACCAGGAACTAATAAACACATGCTTCATCCTATCGCAGCTCCGTGTCAGTGGGCACGGCCTGACAACATCTGCATTTGTGGGACAAATGCTCAGACTGTGGTACCCTGGATCCTGGGTGTGTTGGGGACTGGCTACTCCACAGCGTCCATCAGAACTTAACTCCGAGTCCGCACACAGGCTTTGAAGGAGCCTGAGGGGCACAGGCTCAACATCTGCAAAGCAGCAGCACACAGGATTGGACCCTGCTAAGCTCGTGACGGTTTCTATTCTGCATAACAGAAAGACAGATGAAAACATCCCTTAAGACAGTCTCTGTCTTCCTTCACTGTCATCTTAGTAACACTGATCTGAACATTTAGGGGAAAACCGGGGAGGTTTTTACAGAATTTTCACATTTGTGGCCATTCTGTTTAATGCCCAAATTGCTCTGTTGTCCTCTGAGAAATTATGATTTCCATGTGTTGTGTTGATGAAGACGAAGACACAAATGACTAGATCTCGGATTAACATTCTTGTGTGCAGAGTGCACTCTGTTTGCTCCAACAGCTAAGTGTAAACCTTGAGAAAGGGACCCATGAACTGGGTCAGAGATGGAAAAGTAAGGACGCCCACAAGTTTCCCTTAATGAAGGCCACCATACCATCGGGTTCTCTTGGAGACAAGGTACAACCTACGTTAGTTTTCCACTTGGCAGCTATCCCTGGACCATTTCGCTCTGGGAGTTACCATAAATGTGACTGGATTGCACAATGAGCGGAGCCTGCCAGAGGCCATGGCTCCGTGATGCTTCTCCTCACTTAGGAACGGAGCATGTGATGAATAGAGTAAAGCAGAAGGCTTCCCGTAACAGGAAGGTCAAGTGCTGGCTGCTCCATTTCCTTGTATCCCACAACCCAAAGGATATCAGTTAAGAACAGACCAAACAGCCTGTCATTTCTAGGACACTTCCAAACTGCCAAAAGGACTGGCCCAAGACAGGACAGCTAAATTGTCAAGCCGTCTGCAGGCAGGCAAAGGGAACGTGTTTTGTTTTCCCTCTTTCACCTTTAAAATGGAAAAAAAAATTAGAGACCCAGATAAGTCCTCTCACCCTGCATTCATACTTCCCTCCTGACTCTAAGAGGGGGCTGGGGGCTTCCACAGACGTTTCAATGGTTGTTTGCGGAGCTGCTCCCTTCTGTGAGTGGCATACCTGACCAGGCTCCAAGAAGCAGAGACTCCACTGGAGGTATGACTGGGAGGGAACCCATTAAACAGCTCCCCACAGGCCACTGAGCGTGGCTCGCTGGATAACAAGGACAGCATCTAGAAGGAGCTAAAAGGCTTTTGTTTATTTTAAAGGGAGAGCACAAGAAGGGATTTATAGCTTCTGAATTAGCCAATCTCACGCTGAAATGTGACGGACATATATTTTGAAGTATAAAGTTGGCCTTTGAGTGTAGCACTCGAAGACTCAACTAGGGACCACATAGCCTGACTGTCCATCTAAGAAGTAGGGAAGGCGAGCTCAACGTGAGCTTCAAGTTCATGGTATTCACAGTGACAAATGGAGCAGAATCCAGATTAACTCTAATGCTTTGTGGATTAGTGCTGAATTGCGTAATAGTAAGAGCAAGGCTTCCCAGTCAGACCTACTGAGCTGGGTTAGACTCAGGTTCTCTGCTGGCTAGAACTGCCAAGGAGCCGCAACCTTTAAAGGCTTATGTTTGGCTCACAACAGGGACTTGAACACCACTAGGTAGAGTTATTTTCATGCATCAATTGCTATGAGTATTTGTGCATGACCAATGAACCGAGAACTTTGCTAGATACTTGTCCTAGACGGCTTTAACTGTCAACCAGACACACGAGAGAGCAGTGCATCTCAACCCTCCTGAGGCTGTAATCCTGTAATACAGTTCCTTGTGTGTTGGCGACCCCAGCTACTTCATTAGCTGTAATTTTCTACTGTTATGAATCATACTGTAGATATTTAGTATGCAGAATAACTGATCTGCAATCCCCAAAGGGGTTGTAACCCACAGATTGAAAAATGCTGCCCTAGAATCTCCAGAGAATGAAGTCTTGAGGGAAAAATAGATCTGGACGGTCTGTGGACATGCCTGTCTTGATTGCTAATTGATATGGGAGGGCATGACCCAGTGGGTGGAAGCATCTCTTAGGTAGGTAGGTCTGAGCTGTAAGGAAGCTAGCCAACTGAGCATGCGCTTAAGACAGAGAAAAGACGGTTCCTCCATAGTTTCTGCTTCAAGATACTGCTTGAGTTCTGCCTTGACTTTCTCTGATGGTGGACTTTGACTTGACAAAGTAAGAAGAAAGAGGTGGAGGAGGAGGAGGGGGAGGAGAAGGAGGAGGAGGAGGAGGAGGAGGAGAAAGAAGAGAAAGAGGAAGAGGGCAAAGAGGAGGGGGAGGAAGAGGAGGGGAGGAAGAGAAGGAGGAGGAAGAAGAGGAGAAGGAGAAGGAGGAAGAGGAGGAAGAAGAGGAGGAGGAAGAGGAGGAAGAAGAGGAGGAGGAAGAAGAGGAGGAAGAGGAGGAGGGGGAGGAGGAAGAGGAGGAGGAGGAAGCTGTTTTTCTTCCTAAGCTGTTTGGACAGAGCAGTTTTTCTATGACAGCAACAGAGATACTTGGATCAGCACAGTGTCAGAGAGAAACCCCAAAACTCCTTGCTGCCTCTGAAACACCCCGAGTAAGCAGATGAGTGACCAGAGCCTTACAACACAAGTGTGTAATAAATGCTCTCAAAAGAATTGAGTAGCAATCAGAAAGCAATGTATGCCTAGAAAGAATACATTACATGACGCAGCATGGAGCTTTCTTGCGGGTGTGGTGGGGAGGGTGCCATTTAAATAGCTGTAGCTCTTTTCTAACAAGGCAGATCTGCACCAAATGAACAAGTAGATATTTCTCAAACTTCACTGACGTAAACCACAAACTTCTCACGAGGGAGCATTTCCAAAAGCTGCTGTTCTGTAGAGCAGGCTTCGGGGAAACCTGGTTTAGCACATAGCTTTTTAAAAATAAATGTTGGAGTAATGAAAAGTTTGACAACAGTTAAGAGATTTCTGAATGTGCAATGATGAAGAATTAATTAAGACCAACTGTGCCATGAATCTGAGGTCGTCCTGTCTGCACTCACCCTGGGGGTCACACAACTTCACAACTGAACACACAAACGCTCTTTCCCACTGGGAATGTCACAGGTCACGTGACACCAATGGCCGAGGCCTGAAGAGCTCAGCTCAGAGAAGACACTGGGATGCTACGAACTACACGGTTCTCGCTGTACCTTTTCACAGAAAACGAACACAGCAATACTTTCCTCTCATCATTCCTTAGCACATTATATTTAACGTTAGTTATCTTTGGTTGGCGGTGTTAGAATGTCTAGTTTTAATGTTTTTAACGTCTCAGTTCCTGAGTTGCATTAAAAAAAATGATAAAATGAACTTAGCTTGGGATTAGAACAGAATTTCCAATGACTTCTGAAATGGCCTTAAATACACTTTTGCCATTTTGTGCTTATGCATATTGAAGATCTCAGCATTGTTAATTATTAAAAAAAATCTAAAAATCAACAAAATATAAAAATATATTCTACATAACTCAGTATCAGTGATTTAGACAACATTTATGCAAAAGCAAACATATCCACCTCATTAGTATGCAAATGTGCTTTTGTCTGCAATAAATGATAAAATGATATGCATAGTTAAAGTTATGATTTATTATGAATAGACATTTGATTTGCATAAATACTTATATATTGCATGCCCAGTTGTTCTCATTAGTTTTTATGGCCAGCTTGATACAACGCAAAGTCACTTGGGAAGTAGGAGCCTGCACTGAAGAGTTAGGCTGGCCTGTAGGAATGTCTATGGAACATTGTTTTGCTTTCTCATAGATGTAGGAAGGCCCAGCCCACTGTGGGCGGCATCATCCCTAGGCATGTTAGCCTGGGCTTTATAAGAAAGCCAGCTGAGCATGATGAGCCAGGAGAAAACCAGTGAGCAGCACTCCTCCACTGTTTGCTTCAGTTCCTGCTTGAGTTCCGGTCCTGACTTGCTACCGCTTTGGACTGCGACCTGAAAATAGAAGCCAAATGAACCTGTCCTGGCCCTCAGCCCCACCCCCAACCCATGCCAAGCTGCTTTAGGTCATGGAGTTTATCACAGCAACAGAGAAGTAACTCAGAGCAACGGGACTGCATGAAAGTATTCTACGGCGTCATGGGGCCATGAACAGAAAACCTGGATCAGATCATCCTGATATTGGGCACCAGGGCAGAACAGAATGGGACAGTTATACTCAAGGAGTAAGCTAATTCTCCCAAAACATATTCGATAACAATAGCACCACCACCAACAAAACTCAAAGGCTAAGCTCAAGTTGTCTAATTAAAAAAGGCTGAGTCCAAGGAAGCGGAATGAGAAGCAGCTGCTGAGCATGTGCTGCAGCCCCAACGCCACCAGGGCACATGTGCTGCAGCCCCAATGCCACCAGGGCACATGTGCTGCAGCCCCAACGCCACCAGGGTGCATGTGCTGCAGCTCCAACAACACCACCAGGGCGCATTGCTGCAGCCCCAACGCCACCAGGGTGCATGTGCTGCAGCTCCAATAACGCCACCAGGGTGCATGTGCTGCAGCCCCAACGCCACCAGGGTGCATGTGCTGCAGCCCCAACAACGCCACCAGGGTGCATGTGCTGCAGCCCCAACGCCACTAGGGTGCATGTGCTGCAACCCCAACGTCACCAAGGCGCATGTGCTGCAGCCCCAACGCCACCAGGGTGCATGTGCTGCAGCTCCAACAACGCCACCAGGGTGCATGTGCTGCAGCCCCAACGCCACCAGGGTGCATGTGCTGCAACCCCAACGTCACCAAGGCGCATGTGCTGCAACCCCAATGTCACCAGGGCACATCCTACTCAACACCCCTTGGCTGGAGTGGCGGTGCTAGCTTTACCGTCAACATGATCAATACCGTTAATCAATACAGTTGCTGAGACCCAGGAAACTAATTCTCAGAGAAGGTACTGAGCTCATATGGTTCTTGTGCAAGAAAGTGGAGTTCTGATGCCAAAAGCGAGTTTTCTCGCACTGCCATCCAACACAGCCTGACGTCTCTCCCCGTCCGCAGGTGGCAGCAAGACACAGATCAGCTACAAAGAGTTGTGATTTGTCAAACCCCAGCTCCTAAGCACCAGTAAGCACTGTGAGAGAATGCATTTGATCAGATGCCTAAGAGGTCCGAACTTGCTATGCAATGCTCTCTACAAACCCAACCCACACATTTCTCAGGCACGGGCTCTAAGAAAACACAAAAGGGAAAGTTCTGCCTCCCAAAGGAAGCCAAAACCATAAGGTTATAGAAACCTCAACTAGACAATGCTAAGTATCATGAAGTGACCAAACTTTGCTGGTGGGGTATGCTAAAAGGAACATATTTTTGGAAAGGGAGATAAAAGAAAGAACTTTCCTATGGTAAATTTAAGTATAAATTACATGAAATAATAACACCATGGAAAATGTCTGACCTGTCACAACCACCTTCCCTGGAGAAACATCACCAAACGGCTGGGTTTGCACAGTAGTGGATAAGCACAAGACAGCAATGTTGGATTTATTCAAGACATCGGTAAGAATCTTTATGTCTGTAAGAGCACACATTTGAAAAGCCGATCTGCGGACCAAGCCTTTTTCTCACTCCATTCAACAACTGTCAGGTGCAGAGAGCAGAACGAAGCTGAAAACTCTGTGTTCCTGCACCGCTGGCCTCCATGTGCCCAGCGCGAAGGTGAGTCACCTAACAGAGACTTCTAGAGAAAGTGTCTCTGTTGCTGGAGGAAGAAATGAGCAACAGACTCCACTGTGATCCAAAATGGCACAGCAAGGCCCCCTGAGGAAGTCGTGAAGCACTTGACTTCCCCATGCTCTGTTAATGACGAAGAAATCATAACTGAGGGCTGCCAGGGCCATCATGCAATAAAGACATGAGCATCAAAGCACCAGTCTTCATGGCCATCACCTTCCGTGAGTAAGGATTTGCTTTCATTAACGAATGCTGTATATAGCTGGGGATGATATGTGGAGAGTTCACCAGGACAGCCAGTCTGGGTTTTGGTCTGTGCATTTTATGAATGGTTTCTGCTTCTTTCATACACATCGCTACATTTAAAATGTGGGCTCCTATTTCAATCTTTAAAGTGCTATATTTTGAAACAAAATACTTTGGGTGGGGGGCAGACCACAGACTTCTGGCTGTCTGCCTGTGACTGCAGACATGCTTCAAGAAATAGCTATAGAAACTGGACCTACTGCCCACATTGCAGTAGCTTGCCACAGGGCTTCTGCAACTTGGTATAAACAACATAAGAATTTAACTTTACTAACAGCACCAAAAGACCAGATAATGATTTAAGAAATTTACTTTCCAAAACCTGAGGTGTAATTATGAAAATTTGTTAATATTCAGTGATGCTAATCGAATCATTTCATAATCTACCTCAACCTAAAACAGGAATCGGCCTCACAGTACATTTCTTCCTGTCATTTAGTCTTCATTTCTCCAACTCCGGATGTTAGCTTAGATGTCCAGTGTTCCCTCAAAGCACCTAAGTTAAAAGTTTGGGGCTCAGCCTATAGGACGGTAAAATGCTGATGGAACCTTCAGGAAGGGGAACCCAGCGGAAGGAAGTGAGGGGGAGCCTTTGATGGGAACAGTGGGATTCTGGGACCTTCCAGTCTCTCACTTTGCTTCACATGCTCAGAAAAGTCAACAGACTTCTCCTACCATGCAGTCTCACCACAACCAAATGAAACTGGAAGGCTAAGATAAGCCCTTTTCTGCTTCGGGGATGTCGTGTTGGGTGTGTACTTCAGCGCTGTCACGCTGGCTAACATGCCAAGCATTTCTGCATTCAAAATGTAGGATCGGAGCATTTTGCAGGGTAAAGTACGTGTGAGAAGCTTAGCTCACTGCCCACCGGAGTAATAACTCGAAAGCTAAGCATTTAGTGGATATCGTGGAGTTGGCCCACTCCTCACAAGGCTGATGAACAAAGTGGAAGACTACAAAGCCCGACTACTTCACTGTTAGTAAGCCTGTCTACGGAACCATTCTGAACCTACCCTTTCCTTAACAGTTCTTTATCTGCTGTCAAATCCTCTTGTCAGCTCAGAACCTTTTCCATCCCACCACAAAGAGAAAAGGAAGTGAGGTTATTTTACGGCAAAGGAAGTGAGTACCTCCATCAATTTCCCTCGAGTGAGATGCACTTTCCACCTTGTTCTGTTGTTAAATAAACTCATTTCCACTTCAAACCATGTGAATCTGTGTGAATGGGTGTGACGTGAATCCGTAGTCTAGCTATTTATCTGTTCTGCAATGATTTCACCGTAGCCCAGTACAGTGTCGCAGCTTTTTTAAATGACTTGCTTTTTTCGTATGTATGTATGTATGTATGTATGTATGTATGTATGTATGTATGTATGCATGTATGTATGTATGCATGTACTTATTTACTATTTTCTGTGTGAGCAGGTGGGCATGGCATGTGAACACGTACTCATTTATGCCATGCCTGTGAAATCATAAGACAACACACAGGAACCACTTTTCTCTTTCTACCACGTGGTTCCTGGGGATTGAACCAGGCTCAAGTGAGTGGCTTCTTGGTGGCCTCTGAGCTATCTAATTACTCCACCCCTTCAACTGCATCTGAAAGCACAAAATAGAAAATGGAGAAGAGGAATCTATGCACTTCTAATAGCCAAGGACTAGCAGTCAGAAAACAAAACATGCTGCAAGGAGTGCAGATAATCAATCCCATAGCAGGAAACAAGCAAATTTAAACATGAACAAGGAAAGAAATAGCTGTTTCCCAAAAGTTCACAGACAACAGCCAGCAGGTGAGCATGTGGAAGTCTGTTCAGGATCAGTAATTACCGGGAAATGCAAATTAGAAGCCCAATGGGGGTATCACTTCTCAGCTGCCCTAATGGCTTTTACCAAAAAAAAAAAAAAAAACAAAAACAAAAAGCAAGTGCTGGCAAAGATGTGGTGAAAAGAGAGCCATTAACTTAAGCTTTCTTCACAGGAATATAAACTAGTAGAGTTATTCAAAACTAAACCACCATACCAATGAGCAGCTCCACTGCTGTCTATGTACCAAAAGGAAGACATAGATAGGTACAGTCCTGTGCCCACTACAATGTAGTTCACAAAAGCCAAGATATAGAATCAATCTGGGGTAAAAGGATAAAGAAGGGGTTGGGGATTTAGCTCAGTGGTAGAGCACTTGCCTAGTAAGCGCAAGGCCCTGGGTTTGGTCCCCAGCTCCGGAAAAAAAAAAAAAAGGATAAAGAAAATGTGGCCTATGTATGTATACAATGGAATATTATTCAGCTGTTCAAACAGAGGAAATCCTCTAGTTTGTAATAACATGGATGAAACTGAAAGATGTCAAGAAAAATAAGCCAGGCACTGAAGGATAAATACTACGTGATCTCACTTGTACGTCGGATTTAAGAAAGTTGCATTCATAGAGGCAGAAAGTCCAATGTGCTCCTAGGGTGAGAGGTAGGGAAATAATTAAGGAGAAGTTGGTCAAAGGATACAGAATTTCAGTTAGGAATGACAAGTGAGTCAAAGAGACTGGTCTGGCCGTGGTGGTCACTCTAGTAGCTATCTATGTACTACCTTCATGAACACTGCCAAGAGACTGGCGTCTACTAATTAAGAATAAATATCTGAAGTGAGAACCACAACAGTCATGCTACAAAAAATGACATTTCAAAACATGGTGTGCCCCGTAAGTTAGATTCAACTCCTATTTATCAACAAAAACAAACCGAACAGGAAGAATATCTGACCTGTGCGTTCATTAAAGTAGCACACTTATAAATAAACTCAATTAGTCGCTCCAGAATACATCCTGTCTTCAAACATGTCATGCACTATGAATTATAATTTCTATTTGTCAGTAAAATGTAAGAGGAGGGATATTTTAGCCACAACCCAATGAAAATGGCAAATAATGAGTTCGTGTTAATGGAGGAGGGAGTTTTACTCCAAATTTGCTGCTGTTCCTTCTTGGGTAATACATGGGGCTACCGCTTACTAATAAACTAGACTCAAGGTCTGATTCATCATCTCCAGCTTGAAATTAAGATTCTGAACTTCCTGCCATGTGTCCTGTAAGCAAACATCAAACCTAGACACTGATAATTAGACGGCAAACAGAGGCTGAGCCACTGACACCCGTCTTCACGCCCTGAGGACACAATGACTCAGCACACCCTTCATCTGCATGGTGGCATCCCCAGGGAGGGGCTAGGAGGCGCAGAGGAATGCATGGAACAGAAATGATTTGCAAGGTGGATAGCACCATCAAGTTTTAAAATACTTCTCGTGAGCAGTAAGTCTCAATTCTCTGTCTTCTTTCCTGATTTGAAACACAGAATCACACTTCTAGCTAAATCCAAAGGCATTTATGGTGATTTTTTTCAAAGTCAGAAACCAGAGTTGATTAAGTGCCACATCTAACCCAGGCTTTCATCCCAGGGCAATGTTGGTGCCCACTTGCAGCTGGGAGCTGCAGTTGCTGTCTAGTTAAATACTCTGCACAAGGGAAAGATAGCCATCGCAAGGCCAGTTCAGTAGAAACAAAGAGACGTACCTGCAGGTTTTCGATTTCTTCTTTGTGCTCCCTCTTCAGATGTAGAATAGCAGCCTGGTATTCTGGAAGATCACAAGAGAAGCCAGTTACAAAGGAGCACGAAATGAGTCGGAGAATTCAAGGGTGCCTCACCTGAATCCCCACTGGGAGCCACCCTTCAAACAACCAAAGGTGTGGACAGGCCTGGACAGGAAGAAGAGCTGTTAGATACGGCCAGGATTGGAGTGAGGGGGATTCCTTTCCTTCAGTACAGCCTGTATCACAAAAAAATGCCAAACTAAGCAGTGAGGGCAGGGTTTAAAAGAGAAAGCCACGTGAGTGAATGACAGATACAGAATAGGTCAGGTGTTTGTCTTCAAGGAGCTGAAAGTTCATGCTCCACTGAGAACAAACACAGATGTGTTAAGAGAGGTTATAAAAGAAACTTTCTATCTGAGAGCACGGAACTCTATTTTTAACTCTGTTTAAAAAAGAAAACGCGCACAGAGAGACGCTAATGCTGGGCCTTTTCTCGGCTCTTGATCAACCAAGAAAGCCAAGACTATTTGTCATTTGAAAGAGAGATTCCTGAGAGAATTGAGGCTAAAAGCAGGACAAAAATAAATTTCTAGTCCACTTTTCAACTGAGTATAATGACATTCATTCCAAAAATATGACCCCTGTGTACGCAGAAGCTACAGCCAGCTACTAAAACTACCCCCCCCATTGGCTGAGTATAGGAGATACCCCACTGGCTGAGTATAGGAGATACCCCACTGGCTGAGTATAGGAGATACCCCACTGGCTGAGTATAGGAGATACCCCACTGGCTGAGTATAGGAGATACCCCACTGGCTGAGTATAGGAGATACCCCATTGGCTGAGTATAGGAGATACCCCACTGGCTGAGTATAGGAGATACCCCACTGGCTGAGTATAGGAGCTAAGTCTACTTTCAGGACAGCTAATGTGCATAGAACCACAGAGACATTCACGCTACAGAGAATTACAAAGCAAGATGTTGTGACCACTGACTTTTGTGGGTCAAACCAGTGTTTTACAAGCGTGTTCTGGGTCACAAGTCTGTACCGCAACAGACTATTCCTCTAATTCAGTATCATGAGTTAGGCAGACATGCTGGGGTTCCAGTTCGAAGAAGACGACCATGGGATAGTCCCACAAGGAGAGGAGGAGAGGATCTGGGCTGCTGGGGGCTATGCATAGCCACACTGTAGCTCTGTGGGGACCATGCTGCAACAGTGACACTGTGGGCTCTCTATGTAGACCATACCATGAATCAAAGCACTTATCGCTATCCATACCACCTTTGGGGTAGTCTGGGCCACCATCATCTTCCCAGAGCTCTATGTCCTCCTTTTCAGAGAGTACCTCGTTCCCCTCTCACCAACATCATGAGTCTCCTTGTGGCCGTCTGTGCAATCTATGAAAGACACGATCCAGACAGTGTCTTCTGGCTGTTCATGGGACTTGTCATGAAGACTCCTACCTGTAGGGGCTGGGGAGGTGGCTCAGTAGCTACAGCACTTTCTGCAAAAGCAGGAAAACTTGAGTTTGGATACTCACAGCACCCAAATGAATGCCAGGTATATGGTAGCATGTATCTGTAACTGAAGAACTGGACCAGAGGACTAGAGACAGGTGGAGTTCAAGGCTCAATGGCCAGACAGTCTAGCCAAAACAGAGAGGTCCAGGTTATATGAGAGGTCCTGTACCAAAAAATGTGGTTGAGAGCAATTGAGAAAATCACCAGACATCAAATTCTGTGTCCATATCCCTGCCACACAGGTATGGAAAAGAACACCTACACATAAGCACACAGGTACACACACACGTACACATACACACAGAGAAACACACACACACAGGACTGCAGCCCAAAGGTTTCTCATGATCTCTGTCTCCTCTCTTCTAATGCTACTCCTCCTACCTGTCCATTCATTACAGGTACACCGGCTTCTTGCCAACTCTTAAATTTTCTAAATGCTTTTTCTAATGCGTTGAAAATTTGCATTTTCTCTACTTTGAGGTAGAGTCCCAACCTACATGACAATAAATATGTGAACCCCAGTCAATCTATAATGCAGTCAAAGGAAACCAGTTAATTCAACCTTCTTGAAAAAGGAATGCCTCTGGCTGGAGAGATGGCTTAGTGCTTAAGAGCACTGATTGTTCTTTCAGAGGTCCCCAGTTCAATTCCCAGCAACCACATGGTGGCTCACAATCATCTGTAATGAGATCTGATGCCCTCTTCTGGTGTCCGAAGACATCTACAATGTACTCATATATACATAAAATAAGTAAATAAATCTAAAAAAAAAAGAAAAAAGAAGAAAGCAAAATGAATACCTCTTGGAAGAACGTCTACCTCCTCTGAACAGAAATCACGCAACACTCTGCAAAATGATCCATTTTATATAAAATGTGTCTGTAAGGGTGTGATCTACAGAATTGTGACTGAAGTAATAACAAATTAACAAAAGAGGTCACTGCAAAACCAACACCCAGCAAGGCATGATCTGTCTCCTCCTTAAGCAAATATTTTGGCTAAGTGCCCCACCATTGCAGGTGGGAGGAAAGGGCGCCCGTATGCCAGTAAGAGTAATAAGAGGAAACGCAGCCTTTATTAATGGGATTCTTCATTTAAGACCTCACCTCACAAGGTAACAGAGCAGAATATGATGGTCCCTCATAGGGCTGGCACGATGACTCAGTGGACAGAGATGATTATCACTAAGCCTGACAGCCTAAGCTCAAGTCACAGAACCTACATTGTGAAAGAAAAGGCCTGACACCTGAAAGGCATCTCTGTCCTCCTCCACACATGCATTGAGGCACACACACACACACACACACACACACACACACACACACACACACCACATAAAACACACATGTAGGGAGCCGTATTGGATTTGGGCCTGGCCGCTTTGTGACTGCATAGCTCAAGGTGGCTACGTGACTCTGGGCTGTATGGCCACAGAAGCTCACCCCTAGGTGGCTGCTGTAAGATTATGAGATTGTTGGACAAAAGCCTCTCCCAGGAAGACCCTGGGAGCAATCACAGGATGTTTCAGCCTGAGCAAAACACCGGATGTCCCTGAGCAGATTCCTGAGAAGGGTTCGACCTTTTCAAAGAACAAGTCCCCGGAAGACTGTTGCCTCTTTGTTTAAGGAGGATATCTTGCAGTTTAGTGATTCACCTTATATCCTTGAGCACTTCCCAATACTCCCCCACCCTGAGCTTCAGTTCCCGCTTCTATTCCTGCCTCAGAGCTTTAAATGCTGTACATTCCTCTCAATAAACAGACCTTGACAACGGAACTTTTGCTTGGTCTCCTTCTTCTCTCCACCCCCTTGACTTACAGGTAGAAGGCCTCTTCGGGACCCTGAATAACTGGGTCCCCGCTGGCGGGGGCACACACACTGCATTAAATCTAATGTTAGAAAAGTTTACTAAAGCCAGGTTGGTATTTTCCATGTGTGCCTATGAGAGGTGATCCTCTGCCCTGCAGTTTTAGATGTGCAAACACCTTGGAGTAGCTTGGGGCATATTCTCAGGGAGCATCGCTATCCTCCTGAGATGTAAGGTGCAAGACCAAGGATGCTAGTATTAGTAAAGAAGAGAACGTAACTGAGGTATTTCATGACTGAGGTTTTTTTTTTTTTTAAATCTAAGGACTTGAAAGTGGCAAATTCTGCGCAGTCACCAGACACTCCATGAGAGCTAAGAAGTTAATGAAAATATTTTGCACCAAAAAAGAGGCAGTTTTTTGTCTGTTTGCTTGGTTTTTTTTTAACATCTTAGATGAAAGACAGGAAATCTCTTTAGAGGCAGAGTTCAACTTTCTGAGGAACAAACACACAAGACCCTCCATCCACAAAGTTCCTTCTAATCAAACACTTAATCTAACTCAGGGCTGCCCTCGGAGGCTTCCTGATCAGCTCAGAGTAATGACACATCTTTTCTGCTGAGGGCTTGGGCAAAGTCTCCAATTTGCCAAAGGCAGAATCAGAAATGATTTAACTAACATGGGAGGTACAGGCCCGCCACAGCTGTGCTCTACAGCCGACTGTGTTCACCTCAGTATTCATGAAACTGCTGCTGGCCTCAGGGACAGATCTAAGCACTCACCACAGACCTTATCCTCACGGTGAAGCCCAAACTACAGAGGAGGAAACTGAGATTCTCAGGGCGAACATCTTTCCCAAAGCTGTAAGTGTCAATAACAACATTCAGGCCCAGAGAACCATGCTATTTACCCCGGGGACTGTTAGGTAAACACGAGGTACACACAAAACTCAGGATCCCTAGAAACTTTAAGGTCACGAGCTTTGTCCAAACACTGGAACAACTCAAAATTCTGGACGTCTTCTATAAGTTGTCAAAATAGATATTACACCAGCGCTCCGCAATCAAGAGCTGCTCTTCCGGAGGATCCAGGGTGGACTCCCTGCACCCATGCCATGGTTCACAACCCTGTGTAAGTCCAGTTCCAAGGAATTCCATTCCCGAGTTTGGCCTCTGCAGGCACCAGGAATGCACATGGTACACAAATATACACATGGGGTGCTGGGGGGACCCTACCATATAAATAACAACTTTTTAAAAGTTTAAAAATTAATTATTTAAAAGGAGATCTTTTCTGTTTTTAATGACAAGGTTTGAGGGAAAGGGGGTCATAGGGAAGAGTGTAAGGTCTAACACTTAATAATATTGAGAGAAGTTAAGTGTCCATTCTCTCTAGACTTCCAGGCCAACAGAGTTTATTGTTGAATTAGATTTTAC
The DNA here is from genome assembly GCF_011064425.1 of Rattus rattus. Lineage (NCBI taxonomy): Eukaryota > Metazoa > Chordata > Mammalia > Rodentia > Muridae > Rattus > Rattus rattus. The sequence goes on along the minus strand of NC_046158.1, from coordinate 91,703,896 downwards.
TTACCCTCTCTTTCACACACACATAGATCCTAGATTTCTCCCACCCTATTCTCCTCCCTTCCCCCACCTCCACCAACACTCCCACATTAAGAAATTTGAAAATTTCTGGTCACCTATTAGGAGTCCAGGCTGCACTTCTGTCTGGGGGTTCTGGCTTGTCCCACTTAGCCTATTTTGGACTTTCCCACGGTCTCCCATCTTTACATTTTAAGATCCACCCTTCAATCTGGAGGGCAAGGACCGTTCCTCCGAGTTATACTTGATGACTACTGAGTGCTTCGGAAGCAGAGCATGTGCCACCCACACTAGATACGCAGGTCCTGACTCCCATGAAGCCTCTGCTTACTGACCTGGAAACTTGGAGGATACCACAGAAAGCCGTTGAGTGTCACTACACATGGGAAAGTCTGCTTCAAGATGAGGTTCATTTAATTTAAGGGGGAAAAGTAGATTAAGAAACAAGTAAAAATAACAGACAAAATATTACAAGTGTGTGTCAAAGATAAAGAGGCAGAGAACCTAAGGAATGGAGAACGGGAGGATGTAGTTCCCTAACAAAAGAAAACAAACCTACCCAACTATGGGGGACGCAGAGATACTCTCCAGTGGTTTTTAAAAGCAGATGAAAATATTCAGTCATACGAAGCAAACATAAGCCATTTTACTCCAAATCCCAAGAATAAAATAAAAATTGACCTCCTGTATTTAGCATTAGGCAGGCAAAAATGCAGCCAGGTCTCAGTCTGCCACCACCATAACCAACGTAGCCCATGGTAACCATGCTGCACAGGAACCTTTGCACCCGCCACAAACAGTGGGAAAGGGATCAAGGAGCCAGCAAGGGGCTGGGGTGTAGTACAGGGAGGTGCGTGTGCTGGTAGGGTGTTGAAGGGACGATGATGGAAGTTCTGCTGGATTCATGGGTAACGGTTTTCCTTTTACAGTAAGCTGTAGTATGGAACCCTGACTGAACTTGTAGGCTAGATTAGACTTGAACTCACACAGGTCCACCCACCTCTGTCGCTTTAGCAGTCAGATTAAGGGCACACGCCCTGCAAGATAACTGTTTTAGGTTTTTGGTCCGTGCGGGCGCGCGTGCGTGCGCGTGTGCTGTTATGCTCGGTGCCCATGGATGTTAGTAGATGATGTCTTCGGCCCTGGTGCTGTGTGTGTGTGTGTGTGTGTGTGTGTGTGTGTGTGTGTGTGTGTGTGTGTGTGTGTGCGCGCGCGCGCGTGTGCTGTTATGCTCGGTGCCCATGGATGTTAGTAGATGATGTCCTCGGCCCCGGATCTGGAGCTACGGGATGTTGAACCCAGCCGCAGTGAGAGTTCTGTGAGCTGCGTGCCGTTCCTCTGCGGGAGCTGTGGGCACTCGTACTCTGAACTGCTGAGCTATCTCTTTAGGCCCATGCCCCATCCTTTGATGCTTCGCTGCTAACAATTTCTAAGCTTCCTTCCTTCCCAGCTCCCCAGTATGAGTCAATGGGCAAGAAAGCCCTTAACCATGAAGAGAGTCAGACCACACAAATTACAAATTACTGCCCATAAGAGGGAACCCTCACCCCACTCATGCCTCCCTAATCCCCTTCTCTTGTTCTTCCTCAAGTCACCTCAGACCAGCCTCGTAGGCTTGGCATATTTGTCCTGAAAACCTCAGGATGTACTCAAAAGATCCTTTACACACATTCTGTGTGGGTTCAGTGCTCACAGGGTCTCAGCATCTGAATCAGATCAGGGGCAGAAGGAAGGTCCATGTTGTACCTTCAGAAAGGACAAAGCCATACAGAAGTTAGGTGGATAATGGATCAATTGATTATCTTTCTATATGTACACAGAAAAAATAATTTCTCTACCTAAACAACACAGCACTGGACGGCAGATGAGAGAAATACCATAATTCAGGAATTATAATTCTTAGTACTGATTTCTTTAGGCAGAAATATAAGAATTAACAGCATTAAATAATGAGGAGAGCTTACTAATATCCCACTGTTCTCATCTAATTGCTTAGGGAATTAAAGTACTAATTTCCCCAGAGTGATGCTATTAGGAGGTGGGGTTTCTGACTGGGAACTGGGTCATGAGGAAAAAGTTACCATGGACCAATACATGAAATTAGTGTCCTTATAAAAGAGTCTCTCTTTCATCTCTTTCACCTTGAGGAGACAGGAACATAGCCATTTGTGAACCAGGAAATGGGTCCACCCCTACCCCTGTTGTAACCTTGAACTTGGACTTCCCAGTCATTGAAACTGTAAGAAATAATTTTCTTTTGTTTATAAGCTTCACAGCCTACGGAATGGTTGCTATAGTAGCTTGAACCTACTCTACCAGGCACTGAACTGAGCATTGAGTGTGGATGACAATAATAAGAATAGGCCCGGGGTTGGGGATTTAGCTCAGTGGTACAGCGCTTGCCTAGGAAGCGCAAGGCCCTGGGTTCGGTCCCCAGCTCCGAAAAAAAGAAAAAAGAAAAGAATAGGCCCAAACTCAAAGGTCTTTTGAGGTTCACAGCTTTGATATGTAAGAAGCTTCATCACAGACACTCTGATATGAAATCATTAAACCTTTGTTGTCTCAAAAGGCTGTATTTGCTCTTCTCTGAATGTTTTATTTGAGGACATGGATTGGAGAATTCCTAGAAAATTATTCATCTACTTACGCCCTGTTTCCTTTGATCTATAGAAAATCCCCTTGCTTTCGATTCGGTCACCCGACTAGCTTTAGCTGCTGGAATACAGGAGGGTATGATGAGAAAGGCCTTACATTTGAGGACAGCTTGCTTGCCTCTACACACTGCTGTTCCTGCTTTCAAGTAAGAACACATCTTGAGTGCCTGCTACTTCCTCAAGCTGGAGCCCAGAGGTGCACAGACCCAAACCCAAAGCCAGCTCAGCAGGGCCCAATCTAGCTCATGCAAAGAAATGGTTGTTACTGGGAGCTGTTGGATGTTACATACCATTCATTGTTGCTGCTGGCAAGCAATAGCTAATGGGTATGTTTGGCAAGTTTTCAGCTCCCTGCATATATTTCAGAGGATTAGCGACATGAGATGTATTCTCCCCAGAAAACAGACCAGCATGCAAAGCGGTTAATGAGCCTAAATAAACATCCCTAGGCTGCTCTATACTAAAAATCTGAGCAAGGAACAGCACTTGTGTCTTTAGGTTCTGAGATACGATGTAACACAGGTTCAAAGGGCAGGGTTTATAGCTATGACTCTGAACATTACCTGTATTAAGCACTGAGAGCCTTACCCCATTGCTGGATGGTTTACCTCAGAGAAAGTTTCTATTCCAAAGGCTGCCTTTTCCCTTCATCCTCTTACTCCTATTTCCTGTTCGGTTAGGATGAAGATGCCAACCAGTTTGGAATTCCGGGGTGCGAGCATAATAAAGTGCCTGCTCTTCAAGGCACACTCTGAGAATAAATATATTAAAAAGTACCTGATTCTGTCACTAGATGGCAGTGACAACACTGCACATTGGAACTTCCTAGGAAGCACCGCTGCAACTCCCGAAGGTTTGCCAGAGTGGAGGGGCCTGGCCTGGGGTAGGGAACTGAACCAAAGCTTGAAACAACCCCTCTCATTCAAAAAGAGAATGGATGTGATGGCTACTTGAGGAGAAGCAGAACAAATGCAGCATTTTCCCAACCATGTATTCCGAGATAAGCATGACCCAGTGGGCTTCTGGGTGTTCTAGGCTAGAATCTGCTTGGCCCTCTTCCATGTCTCTAAGGCACTGATAACTCAACGGTAACACAAGAGAAGCAAACCACAGATGAGTAGCTAAACAGAGCATCCTAGACAACCAACAGTGTGATGACGCAACCAGGGGCTGTCAGGCGTCAGGTGTCAAGGGGCAGGACAGCTATTACAGAGTCACCGGGGCTAGGGACCCTTGGGGTTGGGAATCTAAGGCTTACAGCTCAGAAACCAACTGGGGTGTGCTTCCCTGGGTGGGAAGAAAAGCTGACCCATCAACTTGGGCCCAAGGAACAAGCTTCGAAGGTTAAACCCCATCCCATCCCACTGACTGGTTATACAGCATCTGTATCAAAGCTAGTGAGGAATCCCAAGACACCATTCTTCTGAGATGTACCTCTAATCTGTAGGTTTTACACAGACCAGGAGAAGCAACTGCAAAATACATGATTCCTCAAATTATTCTATACATGGGAGCCTGCAGGCCAAACTCCTAACTTGCATCATAAAGAAACAATTACAATCAATCGCAAACAATCAAGGTAGACAAGATCAACAATAGAAATACTAAATCACCCAATATAAGTTTTAAAAATCAAATGCACTGGAAAGTGATCCATTATTTTCAGAATCCGTATACCAAGTCTAAAATAAGAAGAATTGCTGTTAACAAATATGACGATATCACACTTTTAAAATAATGCTGAGAAAACAACAGTGGGTGATCACAGAGACTTGACATGGTAAACCTGAACATAGGCACTAAGATTAAAAAAACTCAAGAGCTTTGATGTAAACTCTAGTCCAAAAAGCACTTTTGAGTAGAAGATACTGAAAATTAAAAGGTTTTAATGGTATAAGAAAAGAAAAATAAGGAAGAACCATAGAGCTAGGGGAGAGACACAACAGGTAAAAGGTAAAGGTTCTTGTACAAGCATAAAGACCTTCGTTCAAAATAACCAGCATTTAAATAAATAGATAAATAAATAAATAAATATCTAGTCTTCTGTACTGCAGCCCTGTGGGTGAGATAGGAGGCTCACCAAGGGCTGCTGACTGCTGGCCTAGTTCTCAGGTTCACGCGCGCGCGCGCACACACACACACACACACACACACACACACACACACACACAAACCTGTCTCAAGGAAATAAAGTTGATAAGGTTGAGAGGCATCTGGCAGGACACTTGTAATCAACTTTGGCATTGATGTTGAGATAACAAAATGATACGTGCTATGAAGTATGTGTGTGTGGAGCTCATAGGGCACCTTGCAAAGTAGATTTTCACCTTATGGATGCCAGGAATCGCGCTCAGATCCTGAGCTTGTTCGCAAGGGCCTTTACCCACTGAGCCATTTCATTGACCAGTACTTACTGTATTTATCAAGAACTTTAGCAAATTTTAAAACTAATAATGAACTTTGAGACAAATCCATTCATGTAGGATTAGTGTACCAATTTCCACAGAATATTTATTGAGTTACATACTACTGAAAGTCAATATGTTGACTTTATTTAATGACACAGAACCATATCAATAAATCATGTGTTGAATTAAAATAAAATAGAATGCTTCAGTAGAGAAGCATCTGCTATTCTTTTGTTAATTATATGTAATGTGTCTACCACTATGCTTTCTAAAAAGTTCACGCCCATAGCTTACTGCTGCTATCTGCCAAGGTCCTGGAGTAAAGTTCCCTACTCTTTTATTATGGGAAGTGGTTAGTGAATAACCAGTCAAGCTCTCAGCTGTAAGTGGCAAAAAATAAGCAGGAATTTATGTCACTTCCTAAATAAGGCTCAGGGAACACCATGGAGGAGGGGGTAAGAAAGAATATAAGAATTAAGGAAGAGGTGCACTACTATGTAATCTCTTCCTCTCATTGAAACAATCCCTTCTGAAAGGAAGATGTAACCTTATAAAACTAAACAAGTAAAGGAAACTTACAAATCTCAGAATAAATCATATAAAGGCTAAGGAAGTTCCTAAAACTCACAGGATTCAAAAGGCCCCTCCATGGTGTTGTATAATGAATAAGCAAATTCTGAGAAGACACTCTGATTCAGTGAGCTGCCTTTAGGTTTTGTACAGAGCTCCAGGAATGGACCTTTTGTGAGTTACTGACCACGTAATGGTTAGTTTTTATGTCAACCAGGCACAAGACAGAGTCAGTCTTAGAAGAGGGAAATTTAGTTGAAAAAAAAAAAGTGCTTCTAGCAGATTGGCCTATAGGCAAGACGGCAGGGCATTTTCTTGATTAATGGTTGACACTGAAGTGCCCAGCCCACTGTGGGCAGTGCTGTCTCCACACCATTTGCTAGAATGAGTAAGCCATGGAAAGCAAACAATAAGGAGTGTTCAAACCTTGCGTTCTTGCTGACTTCCTTTTGTAATAGAGATGGACTAGAAGCTAGAAGCTAAGAAAACAAACTAACAAAAAACAAAACAGCAAAAGTACTTTTCCTCCCCAAGCTGTTTTTGGTCATGGTGTTTTTCAAATCAGTAAAAGCCAAAGTGAAGCGCTCAAACTGCATGATCCAGCGGTGTTTCTGTCACCCACGCTCGTGTAATTAACCCCATGCTCGTGTAACTAACCCACACTCAATGATTCACCAAGAGTAATCGCCCACCATAATTTCCCTATATTACGTTAGAGCTTTGAAACAGTGGAGTAAAGAGGGCCATGAATCATTTTCCAGAGAGATGAAATTATTATCTTATAGTTGTTAATAACATCTATTGGGATAGCATTTGCTAGGAAGTCCCAGGTTCTCTTTCATCGAGGAAATCACATCAACAGGGGTGACACTGCAAGCAAATGACCGCACAGGAAATACTGGAATCAGCTCACCACCTCTAGAGAGAGCAGCAAAGAAACCTGATACGGGGCTTCATAAATCTCAGAAGTACAGAGACAGGGTTAGTTAGATACGGATATTATTCTACCTTTATTTTATATCATTTTATAATTATTTGTGATTCTCTCCTGTAAGCAACAATGGATGTATTCAAAATTAATATGTACACTCATACATTTTATATGATTTTATATGAGAGTAGATATAGCCGAATAGTCAATTAGAAGAAAGCTGGAGTTCACAGAGAATAAACACACAGAACTAGGAGACGACTGCATTCGTGTGGCATGGATTGGCATGAGCTGCCTGGAGTCACACTCTGGTAGAAGCTGCCTGCTTTTTCCCTTGCTCTTTGACTGAAAGCCCTTTATTTAAGGCTGACAGAATGAACCTCAGAAGAGAGAGTTGAAGGTCAGTCTCTGGAGAGGCAGGTGGAAGTCGGCCAAATCTAACTGGAATGAGAGTGGAATTTTCTCTTAAATCAGGCCAGGCAAGTACCCAGGAGGCTAGGCTACCTGCCCAGGTTTCTGAAGGAGACAAGACACTTGTGCCTCTCACATGGTGGAAAAGTACCCTAAATATAACGTGTTGCAGCTGCTACTTGGATTGTTGCCTGTGGCTATACAGTTTAACTGGCACCATCTCTACCACTCAGAATTTAAGATGGTGTGTGTGTGTGTGTGTGTGTGTGTGTGTGTGTGTGTGTGTTCGCACATGCATGCATACATGTGCTTGTAGTTGAGCATGCTGTTTTCAAGGAAAACATCAAAGGTGAGCAAACCTCTAAGATGAATGGAGGAAAACAATCAACCCAATTGATAATTTGGGGTACAATAGAAAGCAGTGGACTCCCTGTAGGAGGACCCAGCCACAAAAGAATGTGGAATGCCCTGTCCCCTCCACCATCACTATGCCCACAGTTTTGCCAATCACGTAAAATAAAAACATGTGCTTAGTTGTGTTCAGAGTGTGGACCTTCAGCAACAACAGATGAGATCATGGAATATGTCACACACACTTAGACTAAACATATATTCATTGCTTGTGTGTGAGGTTCAGATTTTTGTCTAGAAACTTGAAGATTTGCAACCATTCTTGTTGGAAACTGCATGCCGCAGGCCAGCAGTGTGTAGAAACTCAGGACTAAGCATGCACATGGGTAGGGACTGTCAAGGAGATTCCTTGGAAAAAGCCAGAAATTATTGATTCTTCATATCTTACAAGCCTTCTTAAAATTGTGCTTAAGATTGTGCTGTTCCTTGCGGTCACTGTTTTAGAATTTTCCTCCACTTTAAGTAACAGGATCTTCCTAAGATAATTGACTTTCTCATGATTGATTCACTGAGAAACTTCTAGTTTTCCAAGTGAACAAGATGAACAATGAGACACTAAAATAGAGACTAAACTCATATGAATTCAGAGAGTCTCCACTTCCCCTTCTTGTGTCTGAGGATACCACGAACAAGGCCATATAAAGAGAAGAGCACCCACTGATTCCACTAAACACACGGCAAAAGAAAGTAACCTCAGAGGCTGCAGCAATGCGACGCTGGGCTCTTATGTGCCCGCTGAGTAGCTCTGATCTTTCTACAGTGATATTAACCTCAGAATCAGGAACACAAGTGAGACACTCAGAGAACTGTGAAAGTCAAAACTTTTCCACTCCCCAATCCATTTCATCAGCTCATAAAGCCTTACCCCATGCTATTCTACTGTTTTTCAGGGCTGGCTTATAACCTATGGAGGCTGATCCTGGTTCATGCCTGGATGTCCCAGCCCCAAAGACAGAAATCTGATTTTTTTTTTAATGCTCTCCAGGTGATTTTGATAAGGAAGTCAAACTAGAGGGTATTGGGTTTTGTTTGTTTGCTTTGTTTTGTTATAACGTCGGGAGGCTATATTTACATCTGTTTTAAAAGAGGTGCTTTACATTTGACAACTCAAACTCTATTCTCTCCAGTCAATGAAGCCACAAAGTAGTTAACCTTGCAGTTAACTAAGAGCTAATGAAAAAGAGTTAAGCTCTTGTTATCTTACTATTCTAGCATCTATGAGTTGTTACAGAGAAAAGTTTGTTTTTCAAGATAAGGTTTCTTTGTGTAGCCCTGGCTGTCCAGGAACTCGCTGTGTACACCAGGCTGGCCTTGAATTCAGATCAGCCTGCCTCTGCCTGCTTAGTGCTAAGATGAAAGGCGGGGACCACCACGCCAGGCTGAGAAACGCACGCAATTGTCTTCAAATTCTCCCATCTTCCTACTGGCGCAATGATCCCACAAGGACTTGTTCAGGAGCCTGAGAATAATACAATTGAGAAGGAATAAATTTACCAATACAGTAAGTGGTATTGGTATACGTAATCTCCTCCTACAAATTAAGGACAGTCTCTAGTAGTATCCTGTTGTGTAACAGTTTCTTCACAGATTTAAACCTCCCATTCTGGAGGGAAACTTACAAGGAAACAGGATGTTAAGCAGGAGGTGAAACAACAGATGTTCTAAGTAGAGGTGAAACATTGTATCCTGCACAGAAGCTACTTTAAACTAAAGAAGTAAACAACACAATGACTTCAGGAAGTCCCTGAAACAGACCAAATTCACCAGGCCCTTCTCTTTCCAAGCATGTACACCCAGTAAGGATTGTTGAAGAGACTCTCAGACAAGGTCAGCTTCCTGGATAAAGCAGAGACACACAGAGCTGCATTTTTCAGGCCCAGAGCAGCTGAGCTACCTGAAAAAGAGATCTTCTAACCTGTTGAGCCACTTGTAGGTTTTAGACTTCACTCTAGGTTTTCAGGTAGGGTGGGCTTTGGTGATTCAGCTGTCTTTGGATTAGTTCTGCTTCTATAAGTACTACATACCCATATTCTTGTAAGCAACTCTAATAAAACTTACTGATTCACCAAGTGGGACTTTGGTGATATTCCCTCTTACGTGTGTTGACAGTTCTGTACCTGGGGTAAAATGGCAGTTCTGTATCTGGGGTAAAATATTAGCTCATATATCCCCAGAAATTATGCCCGCATCATATACAAAACAAAACCATAAGATCACAGATTTTAAAGATATATTTTCTGATGCTGCTGAGGTCAGTCCTCCTCTCTCAAAATCCTTACAATAAAATTAAGAATACTTAAACAAATCACCCATTTAATTAACAACAGAGAATCCCATGTCTATGCATTTGGAATTACATTTTATGGTCATACAAGGAGAAAAATACAAATAGTTGTTCAGCTGGGGACAGATTGTTTGACTGCCAGGCAAATGTATTTTCTACCATACTTTAAAGCCTTTTGATAGTTTTTAAATGGAATCAAATGTTCAGAGTAAAAGGAGAGGCAGAGAACAGGGTTTTGAGAAGGGGTGGAGAGATCTTTGAAGTAGCAGTTGCTGTGAGTGGTGTATAGGATAGAAGGGCAGAGACAGTGGCAGGCGGGACATCTCCCGCATGAAATCAGGGAACATAGTATTGTGGGCCCACACATAGCCAGAGAACACAGACTCACAGTCACAGAACCTCGACAGTTACAGAATTGTCTTCTAATGGTTTTTGCAGTTCAGATTAAGAGTAGGATGGAAAAAGAATTAGAATCTCTCCAGAGCTGGGGTTTCCCAGATGTCTGTTTCTTAATGAAATTAAGACATTACTAGAAATATGTAGCATCACAGAATTCTAGAGAAGGAAGGGTTCGCAGGCAGAGGAAGGGGCATGGAGTCAAGTTCCCAAGGAAGAAACTGAGTACATGTTTGCAGAAAGCTGAGGAAGATCCCAGAAGGATGGAAAGTGGTGGAGAAACCAGAAATGTTCAAAGTCTATAAGTACATAATTGGCTAAACTGGAAGAAAATTCTCTTGGAATTAAGAAGTTAGGATTTAAAAAGAGAGATTACAAATGACCTTCAAGGAAAATCAGAGACTGGGTTTTTGGGACATTGTGTGGTGGGTGTACCAAGAAAAGATAGCCCTTGATGATTATAGAATACACTGCAAGGCTCCAAGGGACCCAAAGATAGTAGAACACTTTGTTCATTGATGTCTGGTCCTCTGATATGGTTTGGTTTTGCTCTTAAGCCTTCTCTTACAAGGAGCTGGCAATAAAATAGATCCTTAAGTTTAGTGAAGTTGTTCTAGTCAGGGTATAATTAAAAACCAAGTGAATAACAGTCACCACTTCCTTGGAACTTGATATTGCCAACCTATGTTTTCATTGCATTTCATACTTTGCAAATGATGCATTTTCTCAAGTGTGGGGCTTGATTCTGACATGCATTAGTATTTCTGTCCCACAAAGAAAAACTTCTGCAATGATAACTACATATGGAAATAACAGATGTAGACAGTGTACACCATACAGTAAACAAAATATACTACTAATAACATAATAATCCTAAGACTGTTAGACGTATGATCACACTATCAGCTCCATATTGGAGGAAAAGAAACCAAGACACGGGAAGGTTAAAAAGTTGCCTAAAATTAGAGGTAACATGCTAGGTGGCCAGCAGTTGAGGTCAGAAAACCTAGTTCCACAAGCTAAACTCTAAATGTATACAGAATGCTATCCGAGCTCCCTGAGTACTGAGGAGGAGAAAAGAAACATTATGAGGTAGCTGGGTGTGGCGGCATACACCTTTAACTCCAGCACTCTGGGAGCAGGGGCAGGCAGATCTTTGTGAGTTCGAGGTCAGCGTGGTCTACAAAGCGAGTTTTAGGACAGTCAGGGTTTTACACAGAGAAACTCTATCTCAAAAAACCAAAAACCAAAACCAAGAAGATAGAGACAGACAGACAAGAAGCACTATGATATGCAAATCTGAGCTTTATACTCAGAGAAGGAATGGACACTGGAGGGTCTGTGCCTGACGCACCTGAAGATTTGGACAAACCAGAGAGGCCATGCCTGATCCTCTGCAAAGCTTCTTTCTCAGCTCTCAGTTTCCTGAATTGCAGTCCTGGACACCATTGGTCAGCACCAACACATCTCTGCCAGCTGGGAAGCCCTTCCACAAGTGCATTTTAAATCCATTGCATCTTTAGGAGTATACAGGCTTCTATTCTCCCAGATATGTATTTCATTCCTTCAATACAGTACCTGGAGTTACGTCCACAGTTGTCCCCAACAGAGATGGCACAGTTGATTGAGCATCCAGGTACCCAGCTACCAAAATACACAGCCTGAGGCTGTATGTCGTCTACACATTTCATAACCAGTAAGCTGGAGGCCAGGCTCATGAGATTTATGCACTTCATTTACAGCTCACTGCTTCAGTTGCTATGGTAACAGATGCCACAGAAATAGAAAGTCACAGCCATGGTTGACATTTCCCTTGACATAGGAACAAATGTTCAATTGTGCTGGTCATCAAAGATAAAGTAATGGAATGGTGATATATCATTATTATGCCTCTCTTTTTAAACCTCTCAATCATAAAATGCAGTGTCCAAGAGTCAACAAATATCAACTTTGCTGTCATAATTATCAATGACCAAATGGTGCCTACTTACGGCTGGAGCTCTGCTAGTGCAATCAGTAACATGTGCTGTATGAAATGGGCACTGTGCTGATAAGCATTTGCAAAGGAAGACACCACAGCATCCTGTTCTATAGGACAGCCAGAGTGACGGGTCAATAAGAAAGAGAAACTGGTGCCATCCTCAGTAATTATCTCAGAATTTGTACAGGTGCATGAGGGGTTAATAAGTCTTCCTTTGAAGGCATGCCCCCAAAGGAAATTTAGAACCCATTAAAAGATCCAGATGTAATTACAATGATCAAATAGTTATCATCAACTTGGTATGTTTAATAAAGTCCATGTTTTAAATGTTTACCCACCACTACTAAAATACTGTTGTTAATATCAGCACGATGTGTTCAGTGAAGCCGGCTGTTTAACACCGTCAACATCCTAAGATGCCACAGGTAGTGAAACAGTTGATAAATTTTTCCCCTTCTGTTTATGTGCATATGTTTTCTAAGTTTTCTCAACTAGTGTTTGTTACTGGTGAAATGAAATTGACTCATATAAAGCATTTGGGTTCCTTGGTGTGGCTCTGGTTTTGAGCCAGGGTTGAGGAGTTGGTCACTCACATAAACCAGCAACTTAAAGGCTGGAGCATTGAGACCAACAGAACAGATTCTGCCTCAGCTCTGAGTTCTGCCAGCCACGTGCAGGGTACCCAAGTGCTTCGGTTATCTTTTGCATTTCCTCGTCAGTCAATGGAGATAATTCTGTTTCCTATCACAGGGCAGTATGAGCCTTCAGGTTGATATTTATACAGTGCTGAGATCTGCACCGGGACATACACATAATGTCATGTGGCATGTCACCTTCCTCTTCGACAATTTCCTGAATGTATTCAGGATGCCTCATTGTAAGTCCTCACTAGACTTCATCGTAGTCTCTCCCAGTCCCTAGGCCGGCCGGCCCGGTTCACCGTCTCATCTACAACTTCAACACTGACTTTTGCCTATGCAGTGACTCTCTAAGGCATAACTGGTGGTCGGAAAGTCTCTCCCACTATTCCCCACTCATAATTCCAAACAGTTCAGCACCTGCTGCTACTACATGTCCAATCAGTGTCTTAATTTTACCACATCCACTTGATCTTCCCACTTTCTCGTCCAGTCCATAGAAATCCCACACTTTCATTGCTTGGGTCAGAAATGGACACTTTGTGATTCTTCTCCTCACATTCAGTCTGTCTGGAAATTGTAACGGCTCTTTCTCCCAGGTGAATATGTAGAAATGTCTCCACTACTGTCACCATAGTTCAAGCTGACACCTTCTATGCAAATACAGTTTCTTGTCTGGATTCCCATTGCTGTCTTCTGATAGTTTCCCTGTAATTGTGGGTCGACCTACCCGCCCAACCTCCTACCTTGTTTTTCAGTTCAACACAGCAACCATAGGGAGCCTTTCTAAACAGAAGGACTATTACACCATACCTCTGTTCCTATATGTTATTAACTCCCATTTCACTTCACATACAACGGAACCCAACAAACTCTATGTGGGAATACATGGCCAACATCAAGGGCTCACTCCTTAATCCTCCTGAATCACAGAAGTCTTGGATGGTTGACAAAGTCTAGGGACCCCTTCCCAGAATAATAGTTACATTTATTTAAAAGAATAAAATAAACTGCAGGAGAAATCAACTCAGTTTTATATGCTTTTAAGTGTAATGTGACTCATGTGTTCCAGTATTAACACTTTAAATAGCGAGATCTAGGGAGGTCCGATGTGTTTTAAACAGTACCGACACTTTGTAGAATGGAGCCTTCCACATCCACCTGCCTTGGCATCCAGAACTAACTCCGTGAATGCCAGCTCTAACTATGCGTATTTCCACTCCCGGATGACATCAGCAACAGTAATGCACATTTTTAGCAAAGGTCATGAGAGATTGTGGCACAACGTTCTTTAGAATAATGCAGAACACTGTTCTTTGCGTACCTAGTACATTTTTTAAAAAATAAAATAAAAGCCACAAATCCAAACAGAAAAGCTACATACATAAACTGGCACCTAAAACTACTTTTATGTTTGATAGAAATCTCACTAAGTAGCCTTGGATGGCATAAAACCTATGATGTAGACCAGGCTGGCCTTAAACCACCTCAGTGTTCCAAGTGCTATAAAACTCTTATAAGCTGAAAAATGGTGTAAAAGGAGAGCTCTGGAGGGGCTGCAGATTTTGATAACAAATATTTTACAGTATCTAAGTTTCCGTTTGATGTTACTCGCCTGAGACTTAACAGACCTTTGAATTCTGCCCATGAACCCTTGGAAGTCCTCAGGCTCTTGAAGAAGACCGCTGCTCTGGATTATTTCTGGACACTTCTCCAGCAGCCTAGAGGGTTCATGTCTTCTGTTACCCTGCCTGGATCCCCTTGGCCACCCTCTCTTTTCTTGTTCCTTTGTTCAGGTGCCTGCGCTGGCTACCCCATCTGTCTCCCTAAGAGGACCAGTGGGGGGCATCTCGCTGCATTTCCTACTGTTCTTCTGTCCTGTGGGTCTATATCAGAAATCCACACCTAACTTTTATTAAAAAGGCTTGAAACCTTTCACTGACATGAGTTTAATGTTATTAAAAATGGACAAATGAGATAATACTCCGCTTCTTCTCTTGCAAACCTCTCAGAGGCAACTCAAAAGACTAGCTAGCCCTGTGGGTTCAGACACTGAATGGTTCTCTGGGCCCACCACACTAGGACATGGTCTTTAATGTGGAAATACCTACATCCTACCTGCAGCAGAGCCTCCAATACTCCAGAGCTGATCTGAGCTTGGGGAAGAAGGAGTAAGGAGTGGAGGAAATGACCCAGAATCCTGACTGAGGACCCGTGTAGGAACATGGGACGGACTTGGGACTAAGGTTGGAGAAAAGAATCCTCTGAGAAGATACTCTAGAGAGCTGGCTGTGCCCTCTGTAACCTCAGGCTCTGGTTAAAACCACTGTGAACCAGGCAGGGAGGCAGAGCGAAGCCATGCCTTGGGGAAGATAAACAAGACTGACATTTCTGTAAAATGAGCTGCCTGCTCCGCCATACAGCACCGACTCACTAAATGACAGCTGCACTCATGTATATTCCCATTCCTAGATAAGACCAGTAACGGCCACCCATACTTTTAACAAGGTCTCGGGGGATTTGGAAGCAGTGTTTTTCAGAGTGTAGCCCAAAACAGTATTCTCCAAACTGCGTGCACCCCTGATTTTGTTTTTTTTCGTTTTTTCTAAAAAAAAAAAAAAAAACATACTCTTTACACGTAAGTAAGGTGACACCTAAAAGATTTGTAAGTTGATGCTGTTGTAAGTCAAGTTATAAAGAATTTATGAATACTGATATCTTAAAACAACTCTGGCACATTTATATGTAGTCAATGGTATCGAATAAACATCTTGATTTACAGCACCCAGCACCATCTGCTTTCTTTTTAAAAGTATAGATAAATTCTGCTTTAACGCTCAGAATGTTTTTACGGCTTCTTTTATCTCTTAAAACATTTCAGAGCCAAGCAGTGGTGGTGTACACTAATAGTCCCAGTACTTGGGAGGCTGAGGCAGGGGGATCTCTGTGAGTTTGAGGCCAGCCTGGTCTTCAGTGTAAGTTCCAAGATAGGCAGGGCTACACACAAAGAAACCCTGTCTTGAAAAACCAAAAATAAATCAATACATTCATACATACATTTCAGTTTTCCCACAGAACTTATCCAAATGAATGCCTTGTATTTATCTCCATCTCATAATTTCTATGGGATAGAAATATTAAAAATATTATAAAAAACATTCTAGTTATCAAAAGAATGCTAGCTATAGGTTTACTTCTGGGTAAGTTATTCATTTTATTGGAATGGGTAGGATGTGTTGTTAGGCATTTCAGTAAACTGGGAACAAGTTTCCAGAAAGAAATTATACTGAAACTTGAATCTTCAGCCAAGCTGGGAAATGCAATAGAACGTCAATGGCTGCGTAGAAGGGAGACTGTTGGATGTTCAGAAACTAATTACACTTTATCTTAGGCTACCTTTAGCCCCCTAAATAACCATTCCCTACCAACTTCTGTGTGCAATGGTTCTTCCTATGCCTGAAAGATAAAGACCTTTCAGAATGTAACAAGAAAACTCTACTTTCTACAACCAAAAGGCTAAGAATACAATGAGACACCCGAGAATACAATGTAAGGCACCTGAGGCCTCCAGTAGAGTTTTAAACCCACGTACTTAATGCCTCCATCAACATCTTTTACAAGTGCCTTGATTTCTGACTTTTTTCTATTACTATAAGAACTTCAGTAAACTGTTAGCATGTCAGAACACAGAACACGGATTTTAGAGAAACTAAATCTGGGTCCCAGGCATGGTTACTCATGGCTCCAGAATAATCCCCTGCTGTAAGAGTTGTGGATTGTTTTGTTTGATTGTTTTTTTCCCCATGGACAAAGGTATATTTTGAATATCATTACTAATGTCAACGGAGCATCTGGGATGAAAATGGATGTAAATTGTCTCCTTCTGACCCTTCGAAAGGGCATGCTATGTTGCTTGGTTTAAGAACTCTCCATCTTTTGATTACTCAAGTGTCCGTGCATCTTAATAAAAATGGTCCCAAGACTTCTTCATTGCAAACGGGGCATCTGAATAGAGGGCTCAAGGAGCAGAGGGCTCGGCGAGTGGTAAAAAGCTTAAATAAAGCTCCAATCATCAAACAACTCTCATTGGCAGTGTCAGATGAGGATTCATGGGATGGCGGGAGAGTCAAGGAAGCAAAGCGGAAAGTGAGAGAAAAGTGGGTAGATTCTGAAAGACGAAGGTAAGATAAAAACAATGGCTGAGTCGGAAAGTATAGACTAATGTATTTGGCATTGTTTTGTCACAGAGACCTTAGTGCTTTGGTAGTATGCTGTCTAATTGAATTGCTGCAATATAATTATTTTTTAGTTAAAAAGAAAATTAAGTTATTAAGAAAAATAATTCCTAGAAAAGTTATTTTTGGAAAGCTTGCATTATATGAGCTCAACACTAATGAAATGGCCTGACACTAATGAAAGATATGTTTCATCCAATAATTAAATGATTAAAGAAAATAAAGAGTATATACACATATATGCATATATATCACTTTAAAGTTCCATAATCTTCCCAGATGTTTTAAGTTCAAATGATCTTACTTTATTCTTCTGGTATACCAAGCAATAGGCTTAATAAGAAAAAAAAATGATGAGCCATTACCTAAAAGTGAAACCAGGGGAATCTATTGATTTAAATGATCTCATTTCCCATTATCACACCACATCATGAATAATGAAGACTTAGAATGTATCTGTTCACAAGACAATGAGAGTCACTGACTGCCCCTACTATCTTTCCCTCTAGACCACACAAGGAACTCCAAGCAAGACTTCCTACTCATTCCACTCCTCCTTTGTCCTCTGACATTAACATTCTTCCTTACTACTACAGAGGACTCTCGAAAAACCAATATTTAGTTACGTTATTTCTCAGCCTAAAATTGCTCAATAGCTTCCACGAATATCTATAGGTCAGTCCTCAACACAACATACCATACATTCCTTTTCCTCCCAAGACCTGGTAACCCCTCAAACTACAGGCATAACACCACTGCACACCATATATCCCCGAGGATGGCCCAGAACTCTGGGTCCTCCTGCTTCAGCCTCTAGAGTACCTGAGAGTATAAGGCTATGCTGCCCTCCAGCTTCCTTATGTATTCGTTTATGACAACCACAGGAACTGCTGTCCCTGTGTGTGTATGTTTGTTCTTTCTCAGCTTCATCCCTCTCACCCAGACTGTCATTTTCCAAGCTGACTTGTGAGGATTCTTCTCATTTCTCCATATAGGACCAATGTCATTCAACCACATGTCACACATTCTTCTATCAGAGCATTGAGGCTGTTCAATTAAGCTTTTTGTATAATTTCACATTTTTCCCATTCTTCATTCCCCAACGAACCCTCTTATACCCTGGTGAAAAATAAAACTAAAAACTAAAAGTAAAATCATAAGCCGCTTCCGAGGAACAATCCCGCTGTGTTCCTCTTTGCATTCCAAGCACCTATCACATTTACCTGTACATAGCAGATACTAGGGGAATATTTGCTAAATGAAAGAGTGTATTATTGAATGCATTTGCAAGTTTAATACCAGCACCACTGAAGTAGATACTTATAACGTGTTGGTGTCACTAAATAGGAGTGAGATATAATCTTGGACTCTGATATCCCAGCCATTTGCAAGTTCTAGGATTACATCATGAGATAGAATGTGTTCTCACAAACTCAAGGAAAATCCCCCAGGAGTTACCCTAGCCATGCCATGGATCTCGACACACAATGGCAGTTCTTTATCTGAATTCACTTCTACTTATCTTGAATACTGGTATACTGAAGGAGTCCTAATGCTAAGGGAAACGGAACACAGATCTGAAAATCATTTGTTTCTGTTTTTAACTAATTTAGTGCTCTGACATGACCCTTGTACTCTCTGTTACTTAATATACAGAAAAATGTCCTAATATTTTCTTTTATCTTGAAGTCACAAAGATATTTTTGGTGAACACTTCAGTATTTAAGATGCCAGATCTTCAGAGAAGGGGAATATACATTGCACATGATTAATGCATTTTTTATACATGTTCATCTTCACATTATGAAAATGTCATAATTAAACTCTTACTGAAAATAATAAATATATGCTAATTGTATTGGTTACTTTTCTGTTGCTGAGGTAAAATACCATCTTCAGAAGCAACTGAAGGAAGAAAGGGTTTATTTCATCTTACGGTTTCAGAAATGAGTCCAAAATGGTGGCGAAGGCAGCAGCAGGATGGAGAAGCAGGGAGATAACATCATCCCACAAAGGAAGCACAGAGATATAGAGAACAGGAAGTGAGGTGCAGCTTTCAACTCTGAAAGCCCACCCCCAGTGATGTATTTCCTCCAGCAATGCTTTACTTCCTGAAGGTTCTATAATCTTCTTAAACATCAAATGGACACCAGGTGTTCAAATACATGAGTCTATGGGAAACATTTCTTTCTTAAACTATTACATTGGTGAAAACTGGAGGGCATTCAAATAAATAATCAGAAAATTATCAAATAAAATTCAGCCTTACATCACAATTACATGGGACTTGTTTTTCATAAAAGTAGAAATGGGCCTGGAGAAATGGCTGAGAAGTTAAGAACACTGAGTTAAGAACACTGTCTCCTCTTCCTGAGTTCAATCCCCAGCAACCACATGGTGGCTCATAACCACTTATAATGAGATCTTGTGCCCTCTTCTGGCATGCAGTCATGAATGGAGGCAGAGTGATGAATACATAATAAATAAATAAATCTTTTTTTAAAAAAGGGAAAGAACGTAGAAACGGATCTTCATCAGTAAATCAAAATGTTAACCACCAATCAAATGGAAGAATATTATGAATCATTTTAATAAGAATATCCCTAGTGGAACAAATTCAAACAGCACTTAAAAGTCCAGGTCTGTAATAGAATTGAATAAAATCTCTAGTCCAGTATGACCATGAACTGGACAACACTGAAAGGAAGCCTTTGAAACCAAAAAGACATAAGATGTCAACTATTAGCTATGTTCAGATTTATTTGTCCCAGACAGCAGAGAGCTAAGGAAACTGATTTATTCTCTACTGTTAACAGTCCAATTAAAAAATGGGCAGAGGGATAGAAGAGACATTTCCAATAAAGATATATATATATATATATATATATATATATATATATATATATCTCCAGTAGGCACTCAGAAAGACGTTCAGTGTCATACCATTAGAGATGCAATTCAGAACACAGGAGAAATCATTCATATTCATTGGGATGGCTATGTTTAAAATAATAATAATGCTTGCAGGATGTAAAGAAATAGAAGTTTGTGAAGTGTTGATAGCAATGAAAAATTATATTGCTATTTTATTTTTTTTAAGTCTAGAAGCCAGGTGTGGTGACACACTCCTTTGATCTCAGAACTTGGGGGTGGTCAGAGACAGAAAAATCTCAGAGTTGAAGGCTGGCCTGGTCTACGTAGAGAGTCCCAGGCTACCCAAGGTATACATTGGGACCCTACCTCCAAAGGGGAAAAAAAAAAACAGAAAAATCGGAAATTCCTCAAAAAGTGACAGTGATAATCTGTCAATATCACTTCTGTGCACTGACTATGCATGTACACACACATGCACACATACAGAGAGAGAGAGAGAGAGAGAGAGAGAGAGAGAGAGAGAGAGAACTAAATGACTGACGGCATATCCTGAAGAGGGGCTTTGCACAATCAAACAGGTACACTACTGACACTAAAGGATAGGAACAACTCACATCAGAAGAATGAGTAAACAAAACACAGTAAGGGATACAAAGTATTCTTAGAATGCCACAACATTGATGAACCCTGAGAACATTATACTGTGTGTGATAAGATGGGCAGCTTTTGAAGAATGCATCCAACATAGCCCTCAGGCCTCTGGTCTTGCAGACATGCACTCGTACCTGCGCACAGTAAGTGCTCCTAACCACCTCTCCAGCCCCTGCCGTTTTTACTTTGAAAGCGTTTCACTATGTAACCCAGGTTGGCCTTGTATTTAATCTACAATTAAGGATGGCCTTGAACTTGGAATCCCCCTGCTTTAGACTCTAGAGTACTTGGGATTACAGACCTCAACTACCAGGCCCAGCTTATTGATTATTTCTACGTTTGTGACTGTGTATGTGTGAGCATACATGCACGTGTGTGGAGGCCAGGGGACAACACTGGCAACGTCGTCCACCTCCTTTGAGACAGGATCTCCCATTGGCCTAGAGATCATCAGTTAAACCAAGCTAGCCGTCCAGTGAACATCGAGGACATCCTTGTCTCCACCTCCCCAGCACTGGGATTATCAACATAGGCCTGACACATGGCATTTTTAGGTGGGTTCTGAGGCTTGAACTGAGGTGATTAATGTTTGTATTACAAATGCTCTACTGACTGAACTCTCTCCTTAAATGTTAATGTAGTAAGCTATGCAGAGAACATCACTTGTCATCACCATCAGTTTCCGTGTATAGGACAGTGTACGGACATTGTTGCGTCTTTTGAGACATAGTTAACTGAACCTGGAGCTCATTGATTCTTCTAGACTAGCTGGCCAGTGAGCCTTCAGGACCCACCTGGCTCTGCCTCCCCAGCACTGGGATCTCAGACATCACCCTACCTGGCCTCTGTGTGTGCAGGAGATTGTTCTGAGACACCAACTGTCTTGTGCTTGTGCAAGCAAGCACCTTCCTAACCTCAGAGCCCTGTCACCAGTCCTGGGAAACTCACTGTAAAGTGTATATACAACAATTTGTGTGTATAAGAACCTAGAGAAAAAAGCAAGTTGAAGTGATTGTCACAATGTCTGGGTGAATACAGTAATAAAAACAATAAATGAAAATAAATAAGTATTCTGGAAAGAGACAGAAATATGGGGTGAATTTGTATACATGGTGTGGACTGGCACTTTTGCAAGAATGTAGCATTTACTAAATGGGGCTGGGAAGCTGGGTATCAGTTTGAGAAAAATAAAACTTACATATTATCACCGATAGTTTGTTAATATAAATTAATATATTTCTTTGGAAATAAAATCTAAACATGTATATGCATTATTAGTTAAAGCAGATTTTTTTTCTGCATTCTATTGGGGGAAGCTTTCTTAAAAAGCATAAATTGTAGCAACAATGACAACAAAAACTTTAGAAAGACTTGCCAGCAAAACTCTGAAGTAAAAGATAGCATGAGGTGAAGGCATGGCGATTTGAAAGCTAAGGTATATACAACAAAGGAGACCTGAGTGTCACCACCACCATCCACTGAGGGAAGAAAGAGAACTGCAGACACCTACAAGTTATCCTTTGACCTCTGTGTGTGACTCCTCAAATGGTAGGCAAAAGTCTTAGTTGGGGTTGCCATTGCTGCAAGAAAACACCATGATCCAAAGGAAAGGGTTTGTTTGACTTACACTGCCATACTGCTGTTCATCATCAAAGGAAGTCAGGTCAGTAACTCAAACAGGGCAGGGACCTGGAGACAAGAGCTGATCCAGAGGCCATGGAGGGGTGCTGCTTACTGGCTTGTCATCCTTGACTTGCTCAGCCTGCTTTCTTACAGAACCCAGGACTACCAACCTAGGGATGGCACCACCCACAATGGGCTGGACCCTTCCCCATCAATCACTAACTAAGAAAACGCCTTACAGCAGGATCTTATGGAGGTATTTTCTCAACTGGAGTTCCCTCCTTTAAGCTAACTCTGGTTTATATGTCAAGCTGATATACAGTTAGCCAGAAGAACAAATAACTAAATAAATGTATAAACAAACAAAAGCCACATCTTAAACTCTTTGAACACAGTCTTTGGGTCTGCACTTGGGATTCCCTTCATAAATGTTAAGTTTTAGCTGCAACTTAGCTTGGGGAAGTTGATTTTCCAAGCTTTACAGCAAATGGAAGCTTGGCACTGCTTCACCTCCAGGTTCCCAGTCTTCTGCCCTTCTCTGCACACACCACAGAATGCAAGGCTGTCCTGGTCTCTAGTTTGGACATCTCTAAATTATGTGCTATCAAAATCACGTCATGCAAGTGATGGCATGAAAGATCCCCGCTTGACATTAGTGCAGCCATTTCTTAAAAATGAAAAAATTTAAGTTGGTCTCTGCTTAGCCCCTAGGAGTTAGACCAGAAAGTACAGAAAGCACATTCCCACCCACTCTCCAGGAAGCTACCCAGGCACAAGAACAGATGAGATAGCTGTGGCCTTGTCCTGGGAACCCCAGGACAAAAAAACATTGTCAAGTCAGACGTCCTTGGTACTGGAAAAGCTGCACTGATATGGTTGCGGCCTTGTCCCAGGAACTCCAGGACAAGAAACATCTGCCTTGTCAGATATCCTTGGCACCGATAGCTGAGCGAATGAAACTGTGTGGCCTTGAGATGACTAAGTAACACTGTATGTTTCTGCTGTTCGAGTCTCTTCACATCCTCCTGTGTGAGGACCGTGTGGAACCCCAGTGCACTGCTATCCCGAGTAAACCTCTTGTTTTTACATCAAGACTGAGTCCCGTGTGTTCGTGGGGTGGCGGGTGTCCTCAGGATTGGAGCGAGAGTCTCCTCTGTCTGAGGGTCTCTCAGGCAGAGTGGAATGGCCACAGAACACACGATGAGGAAATCCACTGCCTAGGCAGTTAAAGGGGGCATGAGACAAGTCATCTAGACACATGACTTTAAGGCACTATCCACCCAGGATTCACACACTCTGTTAGCCACGGATGGGAAATTAAAACTCAGGCTACAGTGAGCCAATAAATCCATGGTATTTTTAGCTCTCCCTGGCTGATGAAGCAAGGATGTCTGACTCACCAGGAAGAGCTCTCTCACTTCAGGCAAATGAGACGCAAACCCGAGGGTAGGCAGATCCTCACGCCGGTGAGGGTTGAGCTGATCCACAGGTCTCTCCATAGGAAACGTTTCCAAGTTGTTCTGAGCCTGGCACCTCTAAGCTTCTGGCTATGAACATCCCAGGAGATGCCACCTATGCTGGCAGTTTGCTCGCAACCCCATAACCTGAGCTGAGTGACCACGCTAACACTCAGAGGACGGCATTTATGGCTTGCGAGCCTAGCTCGAAGTGTTGCCAGTAGTGAACAAGGTTCCTTAGATGCACAGAGGAAGGAAAACCAACGTGCCCAGTTCATATTAGAAGACATAAGTGTTTTTGCTCTTCATCACTCCTCTTCCCCTTCCCATGGGCCATTCTTAAGAGACTGACAAGCCAACAAGTGGGGACATCTTTAATTCCGCAAGCTTTGACTTCGTTGTCTCTCAGGATTTTGAGTTTCACCATAATAATATATTCACAAATGCCACCAGTCACAGAACACAGTAGCAGAAGAGGAGTGAGTATCAAGAACAGAGAGAGAGAGGTTCCTCTATCTGAACCTGGCCACACAAACAGATGTCTGGTCGTCAGGCACACCACGCAAAGCTGAGGGCAGCATGTTTTCCAGTAGCTTTGGCTATTATTGCATGGTTTTATTAGCTTTTTTGAGATTTGTTAATTTTTGTATGTGTTTTGTGTGTGTGTGTGTGTGTGTGTGTGTGTGTGTGTGTGTGTGTCTGTGCAGTATGTGCACGCACTGACCTCAAAGGCCAAAGGAGGGTGTCAGGTACCCTGCTCCTTCAGAAGACCACTTATATGCTCTGAGTTATCTCTCCAGCCTCCATGACTAGGGTTTTAAAAACTCTCAAAATACTTAGAATCACTAAGCCAAGGACAGAGAAGGGTCCTCAGTATTTGGTGCATCCAAACGTGACCTGAACTGGGACAAACTCTGGACTTGGAAAGGAAGTACACAAAACCCAAGAAGCTTTAGTCATCAGGGTCAGAAATATTCTAAAATCAGAGAACTAATCCAAGAAACAAACTGAAACAAAGCATTCATTATTAAATAATAAGTCTGGAGATATATTCAGATTAAAGTACAAGGCACACATACATGCATAACTGTTTATATATGCAAATAATTTTAAATTTTTCTAAAAATCATAAAATGCTCTAGATAAGGTTTTCTATAATATGTGCAAACACTAAGAATTTTCATCCTCACCTCACACTAACAAGATAATGTTATCCCAAGAAAAACTCCCAAAGGAGACCCCTCTGTAAAGAGGTTTGAAGGAACAGATAGATCAGAAGAGCAGAAAATACTGTTTGAAGTTCACAGGAGAATTGGGGGTGCTGAGCTGTGAGGTCTGCGACAGCACCACAGAACTACAGATGCCAAGGAACTATGCAAACACAGCCACAGGAAGTCCATGCAGGCATGAACTTAGAGAGAGGACAGTTATTCTAAAACCCTGCCGTGAAATCAATTCAAAACTCAGGGACAAAAACCTGAATTTTTGTTCCAAATTAAATTCTGTTGTGAAATGGAGGGAAAGAAGAAAAAAGCAGCGGAAAAATCATTTAAGGAACGCAGGCACTGTACCTGCACAGGGGGTGATTAACTTGCCTCTCGAGGCTTGCTGCTGTCACCATTCTTTATGACCTGTCTCTTAAGTGGCTCCAGATGACCTGGCTTCTCTTTGCATTTTGTAACAGAGGAACCCACTTAAACACAGCACAAGACCATCCACAGAGCGCATCAACACCAAAGAGTGGTATTAGGAGAAAGAATTCTGGGAGGACTATGTCCCAGCTGAGCCAAGCCAAGTAAAATGGGGGTAAAATGCTCTGTTCACTCAAAGTTATTATGAGACATTCAAAACACAGAATTGGCTCACACTGACCATAACAATATAGGAAGGAAGGCTCAGCATATTGAACAGGGTGGGAATATTCTGTTCTATCTGAGCAAAGCACTTCGGGGACAGTATGAGTTAACACTGTTAGTTCCAAACTCAATTCCTATGTAGAGGTCAACTCCATTCCCTGTGGACGTCCATTAAGTGACAGCTCTCAACTGGCACATCACCAAGGCTCCAAGGACTCAGAGAGCAGGGACAACAATGCCCTTGATGTGGACACAGGCCAATCTGAGGCAGTGGATACTCCAGCAAAACCTAGAGAGAAGTGGTTGCAGTGTTCAAAGCTGCAGAAGATGCTGGTAGCTGCAGGATGGCAGAAGGGAGCCTGCTGGCAGTGGACATGAGGAACCACTGTGAGGTACCCTCATAGACTAGGAAGACTCTAGAAGCCACCATTTAAGATTCACAGATAAGCAGATCGATCCATGCTTATCACTCTGTACAAAGCTTAAGTCCAACTGGATCAAGGACCTCCACATCAAACCAGATACACTCAACTTAATAGAAGAAAAACTGGGGAAGCATCTCAAACACATGGGCACTGGAGAAAATTTCCTGAACAAAACACCAATGGCTTATGCTCTAAGATCAAGAATCAACAAATAGGATCTCATAAAACTGCAAAGCTTCTGTAAGGCAAAGGACACTGCGGTTAGGACAAAACAGCAACCAAAGAGAACACACAGCTCTTCTTAAAATTGAAGGTGTTTATGCCCCAGATGAAACTGAGTTCTACTTAGGCAAGAGGTGTGCTTATGTGTACAAAGCAAAAAACAATACAGTGACTCCTGGAGACAAACCAAACAAAATCAGAGTGGTCTGGGGAAAAGTAACTCGGGTCCATGGAAAACAGTGTATGGGTTGTGCCAAAATCCGAAGCAACCTTCCTGCAAAGACCATAGGACACAGAATCCATGTGATGTTGTACCCATCCCAGATTTAAACTACTGGAGAGTAAATAAATAAAAGTAGATTTGTGCTCTTGTTTAAAAAAAAAAGATTCACAGATTCTCCTATTTTAGCTCATTTCCATTTTATCCTCAATGAAATGTAATCTGTAGGATCAAGTGATTTCATAAGTCACTACGGAGAGTACTTATTAAGAAATGACAGTAGAAATGGCCTAGGGAACCACAGGGTGGGTAGAGTAGGAGGAACTCATGGGAAAGCTTTACATGAACTGACCACCTCTCTCATCAGCATAGAATTCCAGTGTCCACTCGGAATAAAACACTGAGTTCTTTCTTACTCTCCTGTCTCTTTAGATTGGTGACTAATAAATCCTGAGAACGCTGAAGTACACCGAAGATGTAAAAGCTCAAGACTTTGGGTGCCCTGAGTTGCCTTCACTTAAACTGATGTCTCTAAGCTCCCTAGAGACTGGCTGATCTCAGTATGTTCCCCTAGGGGCAGGCAAACCAATGCAGAGTTCACAAAATATGTTCAGTTGCAACCATTCCTGAGATTTCAGTTTACTCAACAACAGAGCTTATAAGATGAGCATGAGGGGGGTGGGGAAGAGGTGGTATTAGCTTCTCAAAATTATCAAGGAGGTACAAAATGTGTGGGATGTCTTATCCTTCTTTGGACATCACATCCCCTAACATACACCAGTATGTTAGGCTCCCAGGCATCCAGGCAGCAGACACAGAACAGAGTAGTGCCAAAGTACTGTAACCAAGAGGGGCTCCCAGGAGTGCATGGCCACCCTGCTGTCTTACCCAATGGAATTATCAATAATGTGCCTTTCACCTGTCCCCTTCTCACAAGGTCATTTAAGGTCTGAAGTGGCTCTGACAACCATGTTAGAAGGGCGACGAATCACAGCCACTGTTAACTGGGATGGATGCCCCTTTGAGCCTCCAGAAGTGGAAGACAAAGGAATGACACAAAGCAAGAACTAAGGAGCAATGGAAAACAGGACTAGGCTGCACTCAAGAAGCACTTATGACATCTACTTCTTGCTTGTCTACTTAGCAAATGCCCACCATGGCAAGGAAGGTAGCCACGCTATCCTAATGAGATCAAGACTAAAAGCTCTAACTCATGAATTAAGACTCACTGTAGGCTATGTTTTGTTTTGTAAGTTTAGGCAATTTCAGGGCATTTAAACCTCACACTACACCACGCTAAGCAAATGACTTGGTGGGGGTCAATGTTGTGATCCTAGATCGCATTCCAATTGGGAGAAATTGCACGCATGCTGGGAACTGAAGTAGCTATACATATTTTCACTAAGGATGAGGTTTTCGTTGTTAATCCTGTAAGAAAAGCAGTGCAGAAAAATGATAACATGCTATGATGTAGTTAACTGTCCCAGAGACAACGCAAGTCTGTGATGACGTATGTGGAGGCTAGCGACCACCTCCAGGGCCCCCTGCCAAGGTGTGCATTCTCAACTACTACTTGATATTGCACAAAGCCTGCTGCATAACTAAACTTTGAGCCCCTTACAGAAAGAAGTATTTCTACACACCACGCAGACTGAACTTACGTGCTTGCTCACCACCACCACAGCCACAAAAAGCCACACAGAGAAGAGCAAAGGGCTTCTCTCTACCTTCTAAAGATTTGCTGCAATGAACTGCTAACATATGGGTAAAATGGGAACAGACAAAAACGTCGGGGACATGGAGGAAGTCACATGGTGTCACAGTGAAGATTCCCCTATCCCATGGGGAAGAGAGAAAATGGGAAATGCAAAGGCCTTAGGCTCACGGAACAGACAAGGGATTGTAAGTGATTCTTTCGAGCGGGAACCCTTTCTCCCTTGAATATTGACCAGGACTGAGATAGAAAATAGTGACCTGTCTGGGTGTATCAGACTACAGCTTTCCTTTTTTTACCCACCATGGAGTTAAGTGAAAACTCAGCAGAGATCAGAGGTGCACTCCAGGGCCAGCAGCCTCAGCGCCTCAAAGAAACTCAGCTTAGCATGGGACAAGGCCCCTTCCCAGGACTCGCCAGTCCAGAATCTCAATTAGAACTCACTTCAGGGAAGTTACTATGAGATTGAAACTGGAACACGAAAATGAAAAGCTGTCAGAAATTCTTTTCTAGCACCTGATAATTTCTAGGTAATCCTTTAAATTAAATAAAGAAAAGAGCACTGTCACCATATTTTGGAGTAGCAGTCTCTGGGTAGGACAGATAAGTTTCCAAATACCAGGAAGAAAGTAAAGCAAAGCATTTTGATAAAACACAGCCCCTACCCCTAACACACACATACACACACACACACACACACACACAGAGAGAGAGAGAGAGAGAGAGAGAGAGAGAGAGATGCACAATTAAAATATATCCATGTCTAGTTCTACAATGATTTTTTTTAACCTTCCACTTAAAGAGTAAAATATCTAGAGCCCTATTCCTTATAAATAGATTCAAGTCGAGTTCCTGGGAAGTTTTCCAGAGAGGTAGGGTGTCTTAAAACTGGACATGCATTAAACGAAGCTTTGTCTAACAAGAGTGAGCGAGTAACTGATATGGCATCTGTATGTTCAGCCTGTACAAGGTTCCTTTCTCTGGGAAGCATTACTCAGAGACAAACAGAACATCAGATTACAGTCCTGGAGAATCATACTCGCCTCTTCCAGCGATGCTGCCAGCTCACACAAGCATTCTGTGTGCCCAACCACCTGCTTCCAGAAGAATTTGTAATCTACCTGCTCCATTTCGCTCCCCAAAGGCTCTCCTACTTGACCCACGTACCCCCTTCCATTCATCGCACAGCAGTCACGTTTCGTCCCTGAGACGTTCACTCATAGTAAATGGGGAGAGTGGTGTGCTTTCATGCTAAGACCAACAGCAGAAGAAGCCTTCTGCATTGTAATGTACGGTGAAACACGCCCCCATGCTGAGAGTCCTCTGAACTTGAACTAAATGCCACTGTGGGAAGAGGCTCATTCCTGGGTGCCAGTTTCCTTTCACGTTACCTGCTTCAGTGTACTTCAGTCCCACTTTTTCTTCTGTGTCCTTTGTCTTTGGGGGTGGCCAGACAGCTTGGAGTCTGCCTGGAGTCCTGTCGTCCTGCTCTGTGGGGCTCTGGTCAGGCTGTGCAGAAACAGGTAAAGAATAATTTAAGTAAGTGTGGCCAGAGTCAACTGATTCTTGAAACCATGCACCCTAACACTGATTCTAATATCCACGTTAATGGTCAGTGGTATGTTGCTCCCATTACATGTAATTGAGCCGTCTCGGTACAAGATGAACCTTTTTTTTCTGGGAGGGTAAAAGATCAGCTGGGGTAAAAGCTAAAGTTAAAAAATAAAACCGACACAAACAAACAAGCAAACATAACATAAAAACAAAATAAAAGACAAAACAAAAGCATTCAAGACTACCTAACACGCAACCCTTTGTGTTTGTTATTCAGCCCTTTTAAAGGGCACATGGAATCTCTCAACTGCAGAAACAAACCATTATCACCTGGCCCACTTACAGGGATATTTGCCACTCTGATCAAAACAAATTACATATCGTAAGGACTAAGCTTGCATTTCCCGTGAATGTAGCAATAACGGAAGACACACTTCTTTCTCTGAACATTCCACACTAATTTTGATTCTTTCTCATTACAAAATAAAAGAGATAGACTCTGTGCTCAATTTTTTTTAAGGAGTTGAATTTTGCAATTAGAATGCTACGTTGTGTGTGGGTTTAACTAGAATCTATGATAACCGTTCTCCAGACTTTAACTTTTAATAGCTCAATTAAACATACACAGAGACAAGATAATCCTATCCTGAATTGATGTTTGACAAGAAATTCTATCCACTGTTCAATGCCAAACACTCCCTGGTCATTATAAATTAATTTCCAATTTCTTTGAATGATGACATCTTTTATTTGCTAGGTTCTCTGGTGCTGATTTCGTTTACTCTTCCATAAGGGTGAGGGCCAGCTTCTTCTTTTCGGATATGGCAAGACAGGCTCAGGAATTATCATAAATGGCAGAGTTGGTATTAAAATCCAGCACGCATTCTAAATTCAGTACTCAACCAGGACGCTATATAAACAACACAGGACATTTTGGTTACATCATAAACTCACGTTTTGCTAAAGGGAGCGCCTAGTGTTCACAGGTGTATGACTGCATGGTAAAGGAACCCCTATAAATCTGGACTATCCTTCTACATCACAGCACTTCACTAATGCACAATGGCCAGCATGCTCAAATTCAGGGTGCACATTTTCCCTTCCTTCCCATTACATCCACACATAGATCCCACTTAATTACATTCAAGGACAACATAAGAGAAGCACTTCTGTCCAACTTAGAACTCTTTTGCAAGACACTTAGCATCACAATTCATTTTTTTATCAAGGAAGTATAATAATGATAACAGGCAACTAAGATTCATTTTCACAGGGAACCTAGAAAGAAAGAAAAAAAATTACAGGATAACTTTATGGCAAAATGCATAATCCAATTCTACATACGCTTTTGGGATCAGATGGGCTGTCTGCCGGCCGTGACTTGGACCTCTCGAACACAGCTCGTAGTGATTCCTTCTCATGCCTCATCTTTCGCTTAAGAGCCTCCAGCTCAGAGGTGTCAGCTGTGCTCTCCTTTTTGGGGGGACGGATGAATAAGGCCTTAAAGGCCTCCAGAGCAGTCTCTGGTGGCTTTGCCTTCACCTGGTCACCCTGGACGTGGGCATCCTCAGGGCTCTTCTGGCTCTCCTGGTCAGTACTATAACCCATCTCCTCCTCGGCACCGTGGACCTGGGGGTCCGCTTCCTTCTGCTCGGTTCTTGGCATGTCAATGTTGAGTAGCTGAGAGAGCTGCTCCAGGAGAGTGGGCGTGGCCTTCGGGTCAGTTGCTCTAACCTGGCCCTTCACTGTCTGTGGGCCTCCCTGTATCAGAGACTTCTGAACAGGCTGGGTCAACTTGAGCAAAGCCAGGTCCCCGTCCTTGTCCTTGGGTTTGATTTCAGTGATGGTCTCCCCTGCCTCTGCGGTAGCCCCCTTCTTCAGCACACGGAGCCCACTGAAGAAAGCTGGAAGTTGGAAGGATTTCTCTCCGGGAGCTTCTCTCTTTGAAACAGTGCTCTCAAGCACACTTACAGTCTGGTCTGTTGCTGCGGGTGGGATTTGAGACCCTTCTTCTGCAGCCTGGCCCTCCCTAGGGCTGTGCTCTGCAGAATGGCTACCATCACCACCAGGTTCCAGTCTGCTACCTGTCTCAGGTAAAGTTCTCGGAGACTCTTCAGCACAGACTTCTGCACCATCAGTGTTCCCAGCATCAGTATTTTCTTCGGAATCCCCTGGTCTGTCTTTAGGCTCTTGAGAAGGTTCACATAAAATAACTGTGGTGGGCTTTTGGGTATCAAGGCCGCTTCCTTCCTCTGCCTCCTGGCCTCCATCTTCAGAGTCAGAATCACTGGTGGTATGAACCAGTGTCCCGCGGACCCAGATGACTTCCTCGCTGTCCACACTCACAGTTGCAGGTGAAAGCAGCTCATAACCAGAGGAAGAGGCATTTGATCTGCCTTTCCCCTGACTTCCCTCAGATCCTGTCTCCGCCCTTGCAGACTTTCCATCATTTTTAAGATCAGGTGGAATTGGAGCCTCTGTCTGTGGCTGATCTGAGCCTTTACCTGGATCGCCTCCCTCAGGAGCGGGATCCGCCTCTACACTGCGAAATGCCTTCAGCACAGCATCTTCCTCTTCAGGATCCAAGGAGTCCAATTTACTTGTAAATCCAAACAGGGATTTCATAGAGAATTTACTCAGGATCGACTGAGCCATCTCAAGTCCGGCTTCGGATTTGTCTGGTTCCAGCACATCTCTGCTGCTGAGAGAGTTACCAACCTCTTCCATGTCCCGGCAGTGCCCTTGACACAAGTTCTGCCTTGTGTTACCTGCCCTGCTCTCTCAGTTTATCCGCTCCATCTGCTCTTGACTTACAGGACAGGGAGCGACAGCACCGGGGAGGGAGCCAGGCTTTCAGCAGCTCAGAGAACTCACTTGGTCTCTTTCAGGTCACAAGCGTCCTCCCTTCCGGTTTGCTCGATGCCGGCGTGCCCAAGGCAACTTGTTAAGTCTGGGCAACTCTATGCCCCAAAGCAGCTGGGGCTGCACACCTTACTACAATTGAGCAGGTAGGCTGCTCTTCTGGACTTCCGTATTTACTCCCCAGGACAAAAGGCTTTTTGTCGCAGGCAAAGTCAGCCTGTCCTGTAATCCCAGCCCAGGACTTCAGGAGGAGCTCCGCCCCAGAGCCTACGATTCTCCTAGTGGCATTCAACTTCCTCATTGGTGAGCAAGTTGAGGTTTTTAAAAGTGCTGAGCCGGCAAGCTGGTCCGGACAGCCCTGAACCACCCCCTGGTGCAGCCCAAGAGATTCCAAAGTGAATCAGCAGAAAATGACCAAAGTGAGCCCTCTTTCCCATCGGATGGTAATCAAAGGCCTGGGCTGCGAGGCCCTAAACCCAGCAATTTGCCCACATCAACAGTCTCTTAGAAACCCTTAATCAAGGACCGGAAGTAAAGAAAAATGATCCTCTCAGAGTGCCCACAACTCTGAGAGCAGTTAATTTACTACCCTTGGAATGTCTTTTGATTTAAAATGCTTTTCTTTAGCTAGCCGGCAGGTTTCATCTGGAATGCAGATTTTCTCTGGCTGCTGGGAAGGAAAACCAACTAGACTGGTTTCAGGTTACTGCTGCCTTAGCGCTGCCCTGCCTGAGTGTTCTACAAACAGGTACTTAGACAAGCACGCCCACCGCACCCAGTGTCCACCTACGAAAGGGCAGCAAAATAAACAGCACCAGCCCTGTAGGAATGATTACTGTCTTGGGTTGTGGACCAACCTCGGGTTTCTTTCTGGTCCACAGCAGTGACTCGCTCTGGAGTCACTCAGGAGTTACGAATCCTGGTGGAGGGACTCTTCTCTGCTTTGGTGTTGCAACCAAATTAAATGGTCCTGGCATAGCACGATTTTAGCACACAACCTGCTTTCTTAGACATTCACCCAAGATCCACAACGATCTATTGTTCTCTAAAAGTCTAAAATATCTATTATCACTTTGGTCTCCGCTGCCCATTTTATGCAAAACAGCAAAAAACAAAGCCAGCCCAGATTAGATGAAACACCATTCCGATTATATGCTGCAGTCTGAGGATATGGGGTGGGGAATCAAAGATACCCAGTTACCTGTAGGACAGCTTCCTGCCAACCCCAGAGGTCTGAGGGATTCTGGCTGCAGCAAGGCATTTCTAACAATGTATGACTGCAAAAAGGGAAAACAGAAATAAAGCGGGGGAGGGGGGTGTATTTATTCCACCGACCCTTATAGGAAATTACAAACCCTAACTGGTCCCGGCACTGACGTTTTTGGAAGTAGTAAGAGAAGTAACCTTAAGTGGCGTGGTGCTAGACATGTAGCTCAGTCGGGCAGAATGTGCAGCTAGCAAGGACAAGTTTTAGGCTCAATCTCCAGCACAGCAAAACAACAAAATTAAACAAAGCAAAGTAAATACCAGGGCAGGGCACAAGAGAAAAAGAAAGATCTGTTGGTGCCATTTACATGTCTAAATGAAGCTTCCGCTCTAGAGGAAATGCCTACTTGATAAAAATCTGACTTCTCGGAGGCTGTGGAAAGATGGGATCACCACTCGAGTTTCATGAGCTACACACTCATAGATCACAGGGCTAGGGAGGAAGACAAGCTTAGCGTACACGGTGTTTTCCTTCTCTCTGACGATGGCTCATTTATTCAGGTATTTGTCCAGAGTACGTTTTTAGGCATCTTAACAGACTTTGGCAAAAACATAAGCTGGAAAGGCTTGTTAGTCCTCTAACATGTAGTGGCCCACAGCACTGGGCTGACTCACAGGGCTCCAGCATGGCCCTCATTAGCCACAGGTGCCAACACCGTCTCATGGAAAATGGATCAGGAGATTGGTGCATTGACAGCCTTCTGCTCTAGATCCTAAGGCTTTCTTAGACTTATTTTAAATGAAGAAATCAGAGTCAAGAGAAAGTAACCGAGTAGGGTTTCACAGAGTAGCAGGTGGAAATGAATAGAGTAATATCTAGAATTGAGCATTTACTATGTGCCCAAGTATTGTATTCAATGTTTTGCATGCACTAATTCAATAGATACAGGTAGCTGCTATAGCTTGGAATGCACTCTGTTTCTCCTGCTAGAAAACTGAGATAAAAAAGATTAAATAACCTCCGTTTACGGGGTCAATGAACAAGGGAGCCAGGACTTGACTCTAGGATGCACTTAACCATCCTCTACAACTCAGAAGTAGGCTTCCTGCTGTCACAGGACACCGCATATGGCTGAGTCTAACATACAAAGGTGGTAGACTCTTATTAGGATCTCAGGTATAACTTCTCCTTTGGGAAGACACAGAGATGGACTTCAAAGAATTTACTGACAAAGAATGATTATGAGTTTCCAGTGTAGAAACTTTAGGGCAAGGCATTTGAATATTTATTTATTTAAATGTAATTCAATAGTTTATTTAGGACAGATTATAAAAGAATTGTCAGAAATGAAGGGTAAATGAGAGAAACTTCCAGCAGCAGACTTCCTAACAGAGAAAAATGAATTTTCTAGAAGTTTCGTAGGTCATAGGCAGAGGGTAATGTAATCTCTACTGAGATTAGTTAATGTTCTGTCTTTTCAAGGACTAAGGCAAAGGTGGGCCTAGACTCACTATGCCTGCCCCATGGCCCAACCAGAGAGATGGTCACTTACTGTTCAAGGGCTGCCCAACCAGTCATGGGAAGGTGAAGCCTCCCTCTGTCCATTCCTGACTCCAGCTTTGACCTGTTAGGTACTTGGCCAACATTACCACCATCAGATTTTGCAAATATTTCACAGCTGTCAATTGCATTAGACTTTTTTGTTCTCTTCTTTACAGGACTAAGAGTCCCAGGTCACTGTCTCTTCTATACTCCAAGTGAATTGACTCCAGAGTCAATTCTCTCAAGGGATTCCTTTGAGTGTTTCAGGGTCTGTGCTTAGGATTGGGTTTTCCATCACTTTCACCCGCATAGGGTGATTAGTATAAGGTTTTCTCAGGTGACTCCGCACAGGGTCACAAGGTTCACTCTAGTTTTTATTACATGTCCTAGGTCAAGATGGTTTTCAAACCAACTCAACCATTTTGGGGGTGGAAGGGTCTGTAGATCTGGAGTGTCTTCCATCCCTCCCTCAGCTGCCTGCAAGGACAGTCAGCCACGCATCTGGGATTGCCCATCCTCACCATGAGAGCTCGATTCTGTGCTTTGTCTTTGATTCAATTCATTAGACTTGCTCCGTTCACAGTGATTTACTCTTATAGATGTGAAAAGTAAGATCAAGTTGGCCATTACAAGGCTGGTGATGTTCTTACTATCAAATATTTCTGAGACTGGATTCCTCCAGCCAGTATCAAAGATATCTGGGAAGGGGATTCCTATGAATGACAAGTAAAATAATGGGAACAGAAAATCTGACTCTACTTATGTGGCTGGTGGGATATGCAGCCACTAAGGTACAGAATGTCGTGGGTCACGTTTCTGAAGGATATTGGGGATTTTCCAAAGCAAAGAGAGAAACTTTGTTGTGCCACAGGGAAACTACAGTAGCAGACATGGAGTCTCTGGAGAAACTTTTACTAGTTGCTTCTGGTAAAAGTTACCAAGAGGGTCTGGAATGTAATAAACTACTTTTGTCTCATGCAGCTTGTTTCTCTTCCTTCCCAAGCAGCAATTC
Source organism: Rattus rattus (assembly GCF_011064425.1). Taxonomy (NCBI): domain Eukaryota; kingdom Metazoa; phylum Chordata; class Mammalia; order Rodentia; family Muridae; genus Rattus; species Rattus rattus. The sequence goes on along the minus strand of NC_046158.1, from coordinate 91,667,743 downwards.
CAGACAGCTCTTTGGTGCTACAGCTAGGTATCTGCTTAATTCTTATGTTAATTATTTGCTTAGCATATGCAATCATGGGTCTCAGTAGGATATTTTCATACATGTGCATCATTGTGCTTTGTTGACATCTATCTCCTTCAACTCATAATCTCCTCGTGCTCTACCGGAGAGCCTCCTCCTACACTTGTAATCTCCTCGTGCTCCCCAGGAGAGCCTCCTCCTACACTTGTAATCTCCTCGTGCTCCCCAGGAGAGCCTCCCCCTACACTTCTGCTTTACGTGACACTGAAAGATAGATCTAACATTTTGAAAAAGTCTAGATTCTGCCTGCGAGAGAAGAACTTATACTTGCCATTACTTTCCATCATTACTGAGTTATCTTGAGAATTAGTTCAACTTCAAAACTCTAACTCCCCAAATCCTGTTTTATATATGTAACTTAAGGGAGAAAATAGAAAAGGCTAGGGAAGATGGAGACACGCCTAGAACAAAATGAAGATGGGCATGTACTGCTAGTCCCAGCACGTGAGAGGCAGAGCCAAGAGAAATAGTCCGAGAGCAGCCTGAGTCACTCAGTGAGTTCAAAGCCAGCCTGGACTGCACACCAGGTTCCTGTCTCAAATAACAAACCAAGTAGTGGGAAGATAGCGAAGTGGTCGGAGGCTCGCTTGTTTACCATGACAAAACTATAGCTTCAATTCACAACATAATAAAGCAGGAGTGGGGGGGAGGGAGGGAGGTAAAGAAGAAAAGGCAAATAGATGAGAAAAGCATGCGACAAGGCAGAAGGTGGAGACAGTGTTTCTGGATGCCACTCTGGTCCTGTGTAAGTATTAGGCATGGTGGGTTCTTTATATAATTTTTCTTAAATTTGCCCACAAAGCTGAGAAAAGTATCATTAGCCTCATTTTCTTTTTTTAAAAGACTAGCTCTGTTCCGTGAAAGTTGTACAATAAAAGAAATATTCTATCTCTTTCCCTCTGAAACAGTCAATAGTGGTTCCACTCGGGTGGTCTCTATTCATCTAAAACATGGCCAGTGACTAAAAACTGAAGTGCTTAATATGATTTCATTGTAATTCATTTAAATTGACCCATCTGCTAAGCAGACACTCTACTGGGCATTGCTATAGATGTTATAGGGCATTTCAAAGAAATTAGGGCAAGTCTGAGATTAGATAACCAAGGACTAGCAGAGCCAGGTTTTGTACTGGATCCATCTAATTATAAGTGATTTCTATTTTGTAGTGTTTTTTTTTAAAGCTATAGTGTAACCGTTTTCTTTTCTATTGAAACACTGAAAGGGAGGCAGAAGAGATCACCTTAAAGAAAAAAACCTTTTGTTTTAATCCCTTTAGCTTGGTAATTCGATGCCGATGCCGTTCTGTATTTCCCTGCTGTGCTGGCTACGGTTCTGTTCCCTTGACACAGCTGAGTCATCTGAGAAGAGGAACCTGTGGCCGTTTGAATAAGAATGGCCTCCATAAGCTCACTGAATTATTGCTTGGTGACCGGAGAGTGGTACTGTATGAAGGGATTAGGAGGTATGGCCTCCTTGGAGAAGGTTTGGCCTTGCTGGAGGAGGTGCCTCACTGGGGGTGGGCCCAAGCCCAGGTCAGGCCGAGAGGCTCCCTGTCCCCGTGCTGCCTCTGGATCCCCATGTTGAATTCTGAGTTCCTTCTACAGCACCATGCCTGCTGGCATCCTGCCAGGCTTCCGTCCATGCTGACAATGAGCTAATCTCCTAAACTGTCAACGGGCTCCAGTTAAACGCGTTCCTTTAAGAGAGTTGCCATGGTTATGGCATCTCTCACAGCCATAGCAACCCTAACTAAGACAAACCTCAATTAAAACAACAAAACAACAACAAAAAAAGGTCTCCGTCAGATGCCCTGTAGCAAGTCTATGGTATGTTCTTGATGAATGATTGACGTGGGAGGACCCCGCCCACTCTGGGTTTCACTACCCCTGGCAGGTGGAGCAAGCAAATAGGAAGCATCATTCCTTGGTCTCTGCTTAGGTTTCTGTCTGCAGGCTCCTGCCTTGAGTTTCTGCCCCCTACTTCCTTCTGTGATAAACCATGATTGGGATGTGGAAGGCAAAATATAAACCCGTTTCTCCCATGCTGCTTTTGGTCCTGGTATTTTATCAAGGAAACCAAGACGCTCTGCATTCTAGATCTTTTAGTAACTAAACAATCCGGCAGGATGGAAAGACTCTAGTAATCCAGACTAATGCCAGGCTTCACTATGATTAACGGATGCTGAACTCCCAGCAGTGACTAAATGGTCCAGCTGCCATCCGTACACACAATTAAGAGTCAGCACAGCCACAGAAAAAGGCTCAGGAAACTCGTAATCTAAAGCTAACACTAGAAATCATGCCCACATTTGAAGCCAGGGCAGTGCTGGTCCAGTGTATAACACTGATCAAAGTACTGCCTGGTAATGTATTCCTCTCTGTCCCTAGATTTTGTAATGACTTGGATCTGAAATGCCCTGGCCAAACTCATGAGTTGAAGCCTTGGTTCCTTATGAAGCAGTGTTCAGGGGGTTTAGGGAGGTGACTGGGTCCAGAAGGTTCTACCTTCATCAATGGATTCATCTATTCAAAGGCTCATAGTGTGATGGGCTACTGGACAGTGGTGAGAACAGAAAAGAGTTGGGGCCTAGAAGGAGGAAGTAGGTCACTAGGGTAAGCCTCAGGACATTTTGTTCCTACCTGTCCTGGCTAGTTTTATGAAAACTTGACAAAAGCCAGAATCATCATGAGGGAGCCTCAAGTGTGAAAATGTCTTCATAAGGTCAGGCTATAGGCAAGCTGTAGGGCATTTTCTTTTTCTTTTTTTTTTTTTTTTTTTTTGGTTTTTTTTTCGAGCTGGGGACCGAACCCAGGGCCTTGCGCTTCCCTAGGCAAGCGCTCTACCACTGAGCTAAATCCCCAACCTGTAGGGCATTTTCTTAATTAGTGGTTGATGGAGAAGGCCTAGCCCACGATGGGTGGTGCCATCTCTGAGTTGGTGGTCCTCAGTTCTATAAGAAAGTAGGCTGAGCAACCCACGAGGAGCAAGCCTTTAAGCAACATAAGTAACACCATTCCATGGTCTCTGCATCAGCTCCTGCCTCCAGGTTCCTCCCCTGCTAGAGTTCCTGCCCTCACTGCTTTTGATGATGAACGGCTGTGTGGAACTGTGAATGAAAGCAAACCCTTCCCTCCCTGCGCCGCCTTGGACCATGCTATTTCATCACAGCAACAGCCCTGGCTAAGACTGGGCCTGCATGTCTCCAACCCTACCCCCTCTCTGCCTACTGACTAATGTGGGGAGGGGGACAGCCTGACTTGACCATGTATTCCCTGACGTAACAGTCTACCTTATCACACACCTCAAGTAATGGAGAAAGTTGATCCTCAACCGGCATCTCAGACAACTTAGCAGACAATAAGTTTGGTTTAAGTCAGCGATCTTAAAGGAAACCTGCAGAGCACAGTGTCTAAAGCTTGGCCCCACTTCTCCCCCCAAAAGAGACCGCTGGTGTGTTTGTTACTAAAAGGGTGCACACGCAATTTTCCAAATTGGAGAATGTTCTGAGTGGAAGCCTCAATTGGAATAACAACATTGAACCTGAAAGATTTAAGCCACATTGACTGAGGAAGGGGGAAAAAAAACTAAAAGGAAGAGAGGAAATCCAGAGTCCAGAGGGTAGGAACCAGAGACCTGTCTACCCTGAAGAAACTACTCTCATTTTGTAAAAGTTATAATTAATGAAAAGCCAAGAGGCATGCAAATATGTTTTACTTTTATTACATATCCATATAGGTAGTATATAAATATATATTTAGATAGTATATTTTCATTAATATTTCCAGGAAAATAACTTCCTTTCTATGTAATGATGCTATCAAAAGCCCCAGAACACTTGTAGGGAATGGGAATTTATAATAAGGAAAGCGTCCTAATAGTGAGGGGCACAAATGGATCTTCTTCCAAAGCTGAAAGGTCGGCACTTGGTGACGAGAAAATGGCGAAACCGAGCATAGCCTTGATCCCACACCATCACTGAAAGTTTATCTGAAAGACTTTGGAACAGCATAAGTAAGCCAGGAGGAAAGGTGTAGAATGCAGTGTGCCTGCTTTAAAAGATACCCTCACTGAAAACAAACATGAACAGTGAAAAACTAAAACGAAATTTATTAACGTTTCACATGGTGCCACTGGGCTGAGATGGTGAGCTGGTTCTGAGCCCCCACAAGCACCCTCTACGTTTCAAATAGTTTTCAAGGGCTGTGTATGATTTCTGTAATTGTAATAAATTAAGTAAAGACATAATTTCATTCACATAGAAGAAAGAAAACTAGGTTTTCATGGTTTATGGTACTTCAAAACAAAAAAACAAAAACAAACAAACAAAAAAGTCCAGACTACAATCGTGAAAGGAAAAGGAAGCAGCTTTTCAAAGTCCGTTTGGGCACTGCTACCCTCCAGGCTGCCTAGAGTTGCAGCCTGCCAAGTCCCAGACAGCTTCAAATATTTCACCAGTAGATGTCACTGTTGCACTAAAGTTAAGTACATCCCTGCTTTGACTTCGCAAGGAGCCCAATCAACACTCTCCCCCCCTCTCCCTCTCCCTCTCCCTCTCCCTCTCTCTCTTCTCTCCCTCTCCCTCTCCTTCTCTCGATCCTCTCCCTCTCTTTCTCTACTCCCTCACCCTCTCTTATATGTGTGAGGTGTGTGTGTGTGAGGTATATGGGTGTGAGAGAGAAAGAGTGTGTGTGACAAGAGTATGCGTGCTTGCCAGCATGGGTGGTTGTAGGTGTGTGTGTGTGTGTGTGTGTGTGTGTGTGTGTTTGCTTCTGTGTACCTGTAGAGGCCAAAAGAACATTAGACTTGCTGGAGCTGGAGTAGGCTGTTGTGAGCTGCGGTGTGGGCACTAGGAGCTGAACCCAGCGAGCACTCTCAAACACTGAGAGCTCTCCAACCCTTCAAACCTCTTTTTAGGAAAACAAGTGCCAAAGGTTTTTCTGAAATGACTACAGAGACTGTTGTTGTGTGGTTATGACAAAAACCAAGTTCTATTGAATGGTCACTACCCACCTAAAACTGGCAGATCTAACACATCTATGGAAAGCCACAATGTTATCTAGATGACTGCAGGCCTAACTCATGCTCGCTGCATATGTAGTTTCAGATCAGAATATAAAAAAGCAGAGAACGAGAGACTGTGGATGGGCATCAAAATTAAAGCAAAACAGAAAAGGCCATAGGGAGCTGTGGGGAAAAGAGGACAGTGACAAATGACATGGTTTGGTCAACTTTATCAGACCATCTAAAACTGGAAGTGGCTAGCAGTGCCCAATGCTTTGTCCTGGAGAGTCAATGCTTCTGTGTCAGTGGATGTGTGAATGAATGAGAAAGGAGAAGCCTATGTTTTCAAATGGGTCATTCTGTATTTGGCAGATTTCCCACCAACTTGTTGGACTGTTATTTGAGCAGCTGGAGAGAAAGAAACATTTATAGATGTGCAATGAAGACAGGTGACTTGGGTTTCACTGGAAAGCGCAGGGCATGTCTGTCAGCTAGCATATGTTATTCATAAACTTTTAGTACAATGATATTAAGTGACTAGCAGCAAATGGCTTTCTTCCCACAGGGACGTTTAGGCATCACAGCCAATGAGACAGAGTACCCTGGAAAGAAACTATAGACACAGTCACCTTCTAGCACAGATTTTGCCTTGGTTTGCTGCAGTCCATTGGTTATTTTTTCCAAACAGTGATCCACTGTTACTGAATACAGCCTCTGCAACTTTACATATACAATTTACATTAAGTCCATGTTATATGAGCCTCTGCAGACCACGAAGAGCTACAGGATAAGCACAAAGATTTCCACTTACGTTGAGATCCAAGTACAATTCACTTCTACTTGTCTTTTCCTTGTCTTCATGGAGCAGAAATGGACAGGGTGGGCCGGCTCTGTAACCCAGGACCCAAGTCCCTCCATCCTTATTGGGAAGGTCTTTTGCTGTCTGCTCATTGAAGTTGTCACAGGGAAAGCCTTCAGAGGCGACACCTAAGTGAACACAGGGAAGAGTGTCAATGCCAGCAGAAAGATGAAATACAATGTTGTCAGCGAGTTTAGGGATTCTATGAGGCCCTCTCCATGTTCTGGCTTCACTCTCTAGTGTCTACTTTTAGAGTTTGCTGTTCTTGAAAGGGCTTTGCCCAAGTACTCTTTTAGGGTCTTCAAGCATATTACTTCATCACCAAAAAGTTGGAATCCTGGCTCTCTCCTATTCTCCGAAGACCCGCATGCCAGTCCAGGCTGGGCGGGTTCTGCTCTCTCAGTACAGAGTCAGAGGAGGTCCGGGGGAATAGGGCTCTAGATTTTTAGTTCTACCTCTCCATGGTGTCACTCGAGTCAAGGCATGAATGGATTTGCTCTTCTGGAACTGAAACTGTGCCTTATTTCTAGGGACAGACTTGTCATGCACTGTGCATACAGGTACATATCCATTTGATGATGAGGGAGTGATGCATGTGTAACCCATATTGGGAATTACTTTTGTCATTTCTAGAATCATCAGTTAACCTACTCTTACCTAAACTGTGTAAGGGTGACAATAGGGCTATCTGCAAAATTTAACATAACCTAGAGTTGGGAAACACTGATGCTCCCATTGGGGGGGGGGGACTGGGGCACGGAGTTTCTAAGCAACAATGTTAAGTTCAGAAGATCACAAGATCTATAAAGGAGAAAGCAATGGTTGGAAGCCAGGAAACTGAACGCTAGAGGCTATGTTCTTAGAATCTATGTATATAGCCTCGGCCTGACATTCTTGAGGTGGCAACACATGTTCTGTGATAAAATGCTGTCGTGGTCAGAAAGGCTATCCTTTGGTGCTTCTCAGTTAATGTCAGGTTACTAAAGAACTTGAAATGCCCCTTGGTGAAAAAAAAATCAAATGGGATTTCCCCAAACTTATTTCGTCATGGTATCCATTTAAAAAGACATCTGCTGAGCCAAACGTGTTGTAAACTATTAGCGCTGCACTGGAATGCAGTTTGGAAAACACTAGATTAGATCAATGACAGACGAGTGTCTCGAGGCACTCACATTCCTGGTCCTCTTTGAATTCCTGGTAAGCAACCTCAGCAAAACCTGAAGCAACCAGGTAGACATTCAAGACTTAGGCTCGGTGTCTTGCAAGAGGGATTGCTGGATATGCGATAGGGTGTTTATTCTACATAATCCCTGTAAGAGAGGCGCTCGGGCTGTGATCCAAAGCCAGCTGATGGCCTTGCCATGCTGAAAACCCGACTCATTAGTAACCTGAGCTGACACTAACTCAGCACACAAAGAGCTGTGAGGCAGCCTCTTATAGGGGTAGCATCTGAAGAGCCAGGGAAGTTGAGGACATGTACGGTGTGGATTTCTGTTTGCTTGTTCAGTTCAGATCATTGAGTGTTAATCACACTCCAAGTAGAGGTGACAGAGGTCGCAACGCTTCTAATGCTGCAACTGTAACGATTCAAAGGCTGTTCAAAAAACACTTTCAGCCACTGAGAAAAATGAGAGCCCAGGACCTCAGGAGTCCACTGTCATCTCTGCAAATGTAGGGTGTCTGGAAAGAGAACTCGGGTACTTTCCTCATAAGCACATAGTGCCTTAAGATGAGTCTCTTATTGCTTGAGGCCCACCATACCTCCTGTCGGCAGAACACGCAGCCAGCTGTTCACCTGAGCTTTGACTTAGGGAGTCATGTACTGTGGAGTGTCCCTAACTCCTATCCTCAAGGACCAGGGTGCCAGGGATGGGGCAGGAAGCTAATGCCTAAAAGAACCTCAAAGGACCTCCACAGAAAATCCTGAAAGGAAATCATCACTGTGAAGACCGGAAAGCTCTGGTGGTGGTGGGATGGCTCATCCCTCCCCTAGAACATGTCTTTCCCTGTTATTAAGAAAGGAGGAGACACGCCCTTGTAAACCTATGGAGTGCTCACTTCACACCATCTCACTTCCTAAGTAGATAATTACTAACCAGACACCTCACTTAGATCCCTACACTTTTCCTTTTGGCTATGGAGTAAATGCTGGCTTCGGATGAAGGTTACATGGATTAAGGTAACTATATAACACACACTATATATCACAAAATACATTGTACAGCACCCCAGGTAAGACATTCATTTTCATAGAGGCATATTGTCTGGTGAGAATAAATATGTTATTATAGTATGAAGAGTACACTGAAAGAGTGGTGAATTCACAAAATAGCAAAGGCTTGGTGTGCTAAACAAGGCACACACATACATATGTACATGTGCATACACGTGCAAACACACACTCATACCTTCGGTGTCTAGCCAACACCACATTAATGAGGTAAGGCATACAATCCAAGTCATTTTTTATAAGAAGGAAAACAATAGAAAGCTTAAGCAGAAACAATAAAGGTTAATTTAATTCTGGAGTTAATTTTCATTTTTAAGAGTCAATTATTGATGCCTAGTATCTAACCAGACAATAGCCTAAGAAGAAAACACAAAAGAGAAACCATGACGCCTGGTAACTTTGACAAGGATCATTAGGACATGAAAGGACCACGGGCAAATACGGGTAACGTGAGACTGTTTTCTCAGAAGTCTGACAAACTAAGAACAGAGGACAAAGCCAACTTTCCAAGAAAAATGAATAAATAAATTTATAAAGTAATTTTTGAATAAGTAGTTTTAATAATATAAATACAAATGACTTATAAGATAACATACATGACTATATTTATTAAAATAGAGCATCTCCATATTATTCTTTTCAGCAAAAAATGAACTTAAAGCAAGTAAATCTGTCAGCACAGTCAACTGTCACTCAGTTTCTAATACACAGAGGTTTTCAGGGTGTTAGATTTATATTTCTAAAACACCAAAAATCATCAACTTAATCAAATGTCTTTTTTTCTTTAGTGCACATTATGAGTCTAATTTTATCAGGTATTTATTGTTTTGTTTCTCAGAGGCACATCAGCCCCTCGATTGATCACATACACACACAAAGGTTAATTGGACAGGTGATCGTGGTTAATAGGACATACAGCACAGATACACAAAGGGTCAGGTGGCTTACCTTTGAAAGTCTGTGCTTTCCCCAAACATTCAAATGATGAGCTGCACTTGGCTGAGGCTAACCTACGACATCAGCCTGGGGGCTGCTGTCAGTAATCAAAACAGTGGGAACAGACAGAAAGAAAAGGTAATATGCCATTTACAATGGAGGCAGCATTCAAAAGTCCACCTTCCCCAGATGCAATCAGTCTCTCTACCCGTGGCACAAGGATTGCTGTTTGACTTCTTGGCTGCCCTCCTTGTATGGCAGTGTGAGTTCAGAATCGTCCTCCCGTCTCTGTGACTGCTATGAGAGCCAGTGTTTCATAACCACACACATATTGGATCTGGCTACGAAACCTGCTCTGGCTGAATGAGTGTGGGAAATGTGACAGTACACAGCTCTGTGCGTAATTATACACATCCATACCTACAATGCTGGAAAGTAGGCTCATGGCTAGCTTCAGTCAGATTCAACGCTCTACAGTACCACACCTCACCTCCCAATACCACCACTATCACAGCGGTAAATGATAGCATGTAACAGAATTAGCAATGTGGATAAATTCTGTGAAAAAAAAAATTGTGTTGTTCCGTCCCAGGAGAAACATGAGCAAGCACCACCAGGTCCTCACCACTACGGGATGGGATTCTGTCAGAAGGAAGATGTGTCCGAGCAGAAGAAGGTTGTTGGTAGACCAGAAAGCAGGATGGAGTGAGAAGCAGGCTACAGTAGTTTGAGAATCTACAGGGAAGGATGATAGCTACCAAATATAAAGGAATGAAATGTTTGGATTTCTAAAATTATTTTTAACTTCAAACTAAATGAAACACTATTTGAAGCAGAAAGCGTTCTTATATGTCTTCCCATCTACCCATCCATTCTACAGCAGAAGGAAATAAACCCCAGTGGGATTTCAGTATTTCCATCACACTTAGTGGCAAACTTTGGATGAAGGTCCAGTTTCTAGAGAGAACACCTCCTGTGATACTTACAGAAGGACATCATTTATTGTCCAACAACAGATGGGGATGTTGAGGTAAAAGACAGAAGAAGAAGGTGGGAGTGACTAAGACCATGTGCTTTTGACCACTCAGCTTGATTCCTGGCTGCCTCTAATACTAACTGCTTAACCTTGAAGTATCAAACATCCTCACGTCATCATTGCCTCACCAATAAGTCCAATAATAAGGATAAGCCTGGTAATGAATGGGGATCCAAATTATTTCTCCAAGGAAGCTTCCAAGGCTGTGGGTAAATGAACTGCATCAAGGGTGCAAGTAAATCCTGGCTTAAAAAATTAATACACACAATGGAGATAAATTAAATATCACTTCTGTGAATGAAGGGCACAGCAACTTTTCATCAAAGAAGTTAAGGAGAATAATTGAGCTCATAAGAATTTATGAAAGCACTCCAGTAAAGCAGATCCCAAGTCCTTCAAGCACCCAAAATAGAAATCACATCATCTGATGTAATAGCTTCAGCTAAGTGGCTGATCAGCTCTGAAATCAATAGGCCCTCAGGGGTCTGCATGGAGACACTAAAACATTGCTTCACTGAAGGTCCAATTCATGATCATAGAGCCCAGTAAGTCTATTATAGGCATAGCTTCCAAAGACATAGTATTTTAAAGAGTTACATCAATATACACTAATGATAATTACAATTAACTGTCTCATATGGCCTTTTCCTCGGAGAGATAAGGACTTGCAAATAAAGAAACCCATTTGTGAATATAGTTATGCTGAACGTTTTAACAAGAGTCATATATTTAAAGTAGTACAAATTATGCTGAGAATGGGTAAAGACTAAGGGAAGGTACATCTAGGTAAGATCTGGTGTAAACTGACTGAAAAATGTTTAGGAAGTTGTAGGAGTCCTGAGACATTAAAAGCCTCTGCATAGTCTCAGAGAGTAAATGCTTAAGAAAATAGGTGTTAGTACTTCTAATTGTCTAAGTTATCAAAAAACTAGGTATGTTGGTTAACAAGGAATATATTTACTAAACAGTTTGAAGCAAAGTCAAGAATACAGAAAGCACACAATTTTAATCACTAAAGGTAAAACCAGTAACAAAAAACTGATAGCATATTTTCTTTTCTTGTAATTTTATTCCAATTATTCTGTGGAGAGCTCCACAGTAGGAAGGCTGGGTTAAAAAGATATGTAATGATCTAAAGAGAGATGATTAAGGAAAAACTGTAAACTGATAAGCATTGGTTTATAAAGCATACATATGAATGATTTTTTAAAAGATTTATTTTTTTATGTATGTGATTGCACTGTAGCTAGGGAAGAGTATTGGGGTCCCATTACAGATGGTTGTGAGCCACCATGTGGTTGCTGGGGATTGAACTCATGACCTCTGGAAGAGCAGTCAGTGCTCTAAACCACTGAACCACCTCTCCAGCTCCCACGAATGAAATTTGTAGAACTTCTTCGGAAATGATTTTTGAGATTCACACAACTGAGGACATAAAAAGCAACATAAACGGGGGGCTGAGGGATAAGGCCCTTTTTATTAATGTTAATATAAACATCTAAGGGATGATAATAAAATAAGGCTCTAGGCATGATATTAAAAAAAGTATGAAAGTATGTTCCATTATTTCATTTCTGTAACCAAAAGAATGAGAAAGACCGGTCCTTTGGTCCTAATACAGATTTTTTTTCTAACACACAATTCTGATAGCAATCGCTATAGAAGTAGGCTACCATTAACCTTAATTGCAGGCCAAGTATTCTCCAGTTACCTGCACTGGGTTTTACTGGCAGCATTGAGGTTATAAGGCATGTCACCCTGCCTGCTAATAATCTTTGCTCTTCTAGCCAGAGAAGCCTGGCCTATCGCCTTAAGTGACCTTAAGTACCCTATGTTCCAAATTCCTCAGGAGAGCTGCCTGTCAGAAGTCTCTGTGAAATGGCCAGATTCTCAAATCACTGCCTTTGCTCAAGTGTCTCAGACTTTTCAACATCCCTTCGCCTTGTGCCAGCCATCTTCTCTAAGCCTGCCAACAAACTGATTGTTCTAAGGATGAGTAATGTCTGATATGAGGAATTCATTCTGCATCATACACTTTATGTACAATACACATGACTAGGGATCTCAAGGACCCTGGAAGGTAGGCATAAAGTCTCCCGATTTTAAAGATGGAAAAGTGGTGATGGGGGAAGTTAGCCTTGCTCAAGGTGAAAGAAGAAGTAAACAGAAGTGAATTCAGGGCCCACTGCCCATCGTTAACCTCCCACCATACACAACAAACCGACTTCAGGCAACCATCAGTTTTAGGTGTTCACTGTCACGCAGCAGTCTAATCCCTGGGACAGCAGAAATGTGTGAGGTGAGCCACTCAACTGTCCATGATTTCTGCCAAACACCGATTTCTGGATTGCAAGGAAGAGTAAAATGAGCCCTGGCAACGTATCTGACACGTTAAGCATTCTGGCACGAATAGAATGGGGAATGTAGGACTGGGCAGAAAATATTCAAAGAGATAGTATCTTTAATTTTTCAAGTTTGAACAAAGTTATAAACCCATGGATTAAAACGGCTCAACTAACCACAAGCAAGACAAACACAACAAACCAGCAATAAGCAAACTTGCTGGAAAGCACTGATGAAAGGACTACTATTGGAGCAGGTAGGGGAAGCTCTACACTTGTACAAGCTTCCAATGCAAAGGAAAAAGGTAGAGGAGGGAGTACTGGCAGCACTTCGGGGCGGTTAGCAGGAATGGGCCAGCATGGCATAAGGAGACTGACTCACTTTATTAGCAAGTTATAACAATCCTAGATTTGCACTACTGATTCCTAATGAAAGACCTTGACAGTATGTGGAACAAGACTACCAGAAATGGATGGTGAAATATAAAAACTCAAAATTATGCCGAGAGACTTCAGTATTACTCTCTTATTAATCACCATAAAAGATTGACAGAAATCAGTGGAGAAGTCAGGAATAGTGGCTTAAGCCTGTTACTCCGTCACTCAGGAAGCTGAAGCAGGACGATTACCATGAGTTCAAGGTCAACCAAGTTCAGGATAGCCTGGGCTACATAGTGAGACCTTCTCTCAAAAATAAGACTGTAAAACCAAAAGATTTATCAGATTTAAAGAGTTACCAGATTTTACCTAGTATTTATAAAATATCCCACCCAATAATTGAAAAATACATACTCTTTTCAGACATATGTAGAATGTATTCCCAAATATTTGAAAATTAGACAACATATTTAAACTCAAGTGTTAAAATCACAAGAAAAAGTAGAGGATATGGAGGTCACAATTAAAGTGGGATTCATGGGAAATGTATAGATCTGCCCAATACTGAACGGCCTTCCCTGATGCTGCTAAATGTTCTTTAGGCTAGGGGAATGCTGCGCACAGTGGACACATCATTAACCTAGAAAAGGTCATATGCTTCCTGACCACTGACATCAAAACCTTGGCTTTTTTCCCCTGCTATGCTCCCAGGAGTCTTTTACTCTAGGGTTAGGCATGTATTCGACACTGATCTTGAAGAAACAAGACCAGCTCAAGAGAAAGAACTCTGAATGCATTAAGGTCCTGGAACACAGTCCTTCCAGCTCGCTCTACAATCAAGTCCCAGGCCGGAATCTTTACATACATTATGATTGGTCTGATTGGTCCAGTTTGCTTCTCAGTTCCAATGGCTGCCAGATAGCTGAGAACATCTAACACCACAAGCAAGAAGTTTAGAGAATAAAAGAAGAAATAGCCTGCGTAATTCCACGTCTACTGCACCAAGATCTTGGAAGCTGTTCTTTCTTCCACAGTCACAGCTCTTACTGACTGCTGCTTTTCTCTTCTTCAGTTCTTGTCAGCTTCCTAACACTGGAAATTTGTTTCTCCTTCAAGCCTAGGAGTCTTGGTATGGGCCGCCCACTCATGTTAGTTCCTGGAAACCTATAAACCAGTGCTTGTTTTCTTAACTAGGCCATTCAGTTCATACACAACCTCTAAAAATTACCTTCAAGTTTAGACTCACTAACTTTGCTCTCCAACTTTCCATCAGGAACTCTGATAAATATTGGTGTTGGCAGTGGTATCTATTTCCTGCTTTCTAACCAGCTCAAATTTACTAATGCACATAGACCCTTGCTATCTGCTACCCACCATACTTATTTAGAATAACAGCAATAGTGTGATTGGCCCATCCATTCTCCAGTGAGCTATCAAAACGATCAAACCCTTCTCATCTTTATTCTGACAGAGAACAGGGAAGTTGCCATAGTGGTATAGATAAGTATGCTACTGCCTTTCCCAGATGAAGGAGATTCCGCTGGTAGAAAGGAGAATCATTTTAAAGATCAATAAAGGCACAGGTCCATAGAACTCCTCAGACATATTTGGCAGCAATGCCACATCTGAGTAACGGCTGCAGTTGGCATGCTTGTGTAACTGTGCTTACAAAAGGCTAGTTGTTCTCCAAAAGTCACCTAGAGTCCTGACTAACCCTAGAGGAATTTCTGTGGCAAAGCGCTAAGAATGAATCACCGTCTCTGTACCGTTCCAATCTTTGATGGTGGCACAAACCTCTTCAGTCCCTTTATGGCTTAGCATATGTCTTCTGGAAACAGGGGAAATACTACGATGATTTTCCTCCCAGAACACTCAGGTATACGGTGTTCACATTCAAGTTCCAATGAATGATTCAGCAGACATATTCTCAAATTCATTTTACTTGCTTTTAAGTATTTTTGTTGTTTCAGATCCTCTCTTCAATGTATAATGTGATCCAGAAAACCAAACCAAACCAACCAAACGACGACGACAACGACAATGACGACGATGACGACAACAAACCGCTGAAGCAACAGGAGGCGTTCTGTGTGGGAGAATATTGAGGACTTAAGAGTCCTGTCAGCATGTTCTGTTCAGCTAACGCACCACAGTTCCTTTCATTACACCTTGGATCCATTTGCTCAAACATGAAATCAGTCCTAATCATGTTTAATTAATTAGCTTGCTTTTAGCGTCACACCAATATTTGACCCCCCTCAAGGGGACCGTTGCAATCATCAGTGTGACTTTGCTCTGTCTTAGGGCTATTATTGCACCAGAAAACACGGCTCCAATTTAAATTGCATGTCAGAAGGAAAATCAATGTTCTGAGGGAAAACTGATTCCACAAGCCAAAATTTTTATGAAAGCAACTGATCCACAAAGTGAGTTAAAACCAAGAACAGAACTGAATTATCTTCCTCAGCCAAAAGGGACCTATCAATGCATTCAAATTCATGATAAACATCCACTGGGAAAATTACGGTAAATAGTGAAATAGGGATCTTACAGCCTAGGGTTGTTGAGAAATCATAAATCAGTACAAGACGGTCAGCAGTGCTTCAGTATATGGGAAAGGACTAGGCTGATGTGTGCTGTAGAGACAAATGTATCAGGAGCCAGGGTTTTGGACTCACATGTTATACAACCGAAGGAGGATTGTACAGCACAGTGGTGAGTCTGCTAATAAACACAAGTTCCAAATAATGTTCTCAGCCCTTATTTGAAATGAAAATGTACACATGAAGGGCAGGAGTGTACCCAATTCCTGGGAAAAGCCCCAGGCTTGCTCACACCCAGGTCTGGGGTGGGGATCGGGTGAGGTGAGTTTTCAGAGGACTCAGCATTGCTCCAGTCACTGAGAACCAACTGGCAAAGGAAACAAGAACACATTGCTAGGGCAACGGGCAACAAAAATCTCTCCCTGCAGCAATGTCTTCCAGCTAACTTAATCCTAAAATAGTTCTGTAATTTGCCACAGAATCCAGAACAGCATGAATTACTGAAAAGGATAAAACAGTATGGGAAAGATTGGATAATTTGATGTAAATTACTAAAGGTGTTACTTTGCTGAAGAGACTTGACACTATTTTCTTTGCAAAAAAAATTGTTAAATCATGTCTATTTTTAAAACAGTGCAAATTTGAGACTTAATATTTGTACCCTTCAAAGAAAAAGCAATGAAGAATTTGGGGAGATAGCTCAGTGTGTAAAACGCCTGCTCTATAAGTATGAGGACCTAAGTTACAACCCCAGTGCCCTCATAAAAAGCTGTAGCTCACTGGATAGCTAGCTTGGCTAAATGGATTAACTCCATGTCCAGTAAGAGATTCTGTCTCAAATAATAAGGTAGAAGGTGAGAGAAGAGAGCTTACACACATGAGTGCATATATATGTAATATACATATATATCATATATATATATATTACATTCACAATGGAAAATTTGAAATCACTTCTATTATTGCTGTGGTAAACAAAATGAAAACAGAATGACTGTTTCCAAGGGTTTCCAGAGGGGGTAGGAGCAGCATTCTGTGAGGTAGGGTGTAGGCTTCTGACACAGAGCTCATGCTGACAGGGCCCATGCACATTGATATCTCTCTTTCTGCATGGATACAGGTAATAAATGAAAGGTTAGCAACAATTGCCGCATCCTTGTATGGCCCTTGGAACTTGATCTGATAAGAGGGCCATTAAGGGAATAAAGAACAGACAAATGGACACGCTTATATAAACACTGGGCTCAGGTGGACTGAGGTCTCTGATGGAGAAACCACAGCACCTAGTGTGGTTCTACATTTCGCCTTGTCGTTGGTATGTGTGGACGCCACTCAGGGAGACAAAACAAACTCAGGGGCTCTAGACTGTTAGTTCCTCACCGCCTTCAGGGCGTCTGGCTGGTGGGACACGCCGCTCAGGGGAGGTAGAATGAAGCCTAAGATGGCGGCCCCAACACGTGTCTCTTCGGGTGAGAAACAGCGTAGGCTGGGATCGAGGCTGTGGTTCTCAAACTCACGGGGTACCCAGACACCAATGAGAATGGGGAAGAGTTAAGAACATGGCCCTTGGGCCTGAGATGAGTTCTGGGAAGGGAGAATCTGGCTCAGCTCCGGGTGAGTGTCAGGAGCGCAGAGGGGCGGTCTGCAAGAGACTTAGGCTGTGCAACTCTGTAACGAAGGCTTCCCCCAAAGTGGTTCTTGATGAAACAGTCCATGTGTGTCCCAACTGTTTATTCATGGTGAAAAGGGTGTATAAAATTTACTCAGGGTGCGCCAGAGATTAAATACCTTTTGCAGGAGGGAAATGTCTAAGAAGGGAAGCTTACTGGTTAAACCCTCTGGGTGGCACACCTAGACACTTCATTAGCATGGAGAACTCTGGGCTCTATGCTACGTGCTCAGTTGTCATGGTCCTCTTAGTGAGGTGTCATGGTCACATGCTCCAGGACAAGAATCTGGTCGGGAGCAGATTTAAATGCCTACTGTTCTCAGTTATGAGAATCGCCGGGATTCCTTAATCTGCTTGACTTTACCAGTTGAAATTTCTGTCTGGTGACACAGTTCAACTTGCCCTACACCCTGGAAACTCAGTGAGCTTATTAATCTACTTTTGAACGGTGAGGCAGGCTTACTGCATACAGTAGGATAGGGAGGTGGGATTATTACAGATAAACATGAAGGCAGGGTTTACGGTATCAGTTGGCTCGGTAGGCAGGTTTAGCTAATCTCTGTAGGAGCAGTCTCTATAGAGGAAGCTTTGTCATTTGCCTGGGCCTGGCCCAGAGAAGGCTTTGGCCTTTTCCCATGAGTCTGAGATCTTTGATCCTGGCATGGTCATGTCCACACCTACAATGCACATCCACCCAAGCCTGCACACACACGGTTTCCTCCACTCACCATGAGCAAGTCCAACTGTCCTCTATGATTCTAGGCCCTAAGTTCTGATGGCCCTGGGCAGATCTCTGTTTAGTAATATATTCAGGCTGATCAGGAGAGCAGGAGTCACCCTCAGATTTTCTGAGGGTCATTAGTATCCCTGACAGAAAAAGAACATGCAGATCAAGTAGGTTGTAATGATCGGTCAGCTGCCAGGGGACAGATGGGGATTTGGTGGGACATGAATGGAATCTGGAGAAGTTAGCAGCAAATGACTGTGTTTTCTGGGCTAGCCTGTCAACCGTCCAGACTTCAGTACTAAATGGTGGTTGCCACCCAAAGAAATCCAGATCAACCTAAATGCTCTTGATAAACGCAAGAGCAAGGACTGAGGAAAGGTCCAGCATACCAAAAAGAACCTTGTAATTCCTAGGAGTCATGACTATATATATATATATATATATATATATATATATATATATATGCTCACATATTATTGCTAGAGCTACAAATAAATCTTAATTTTTGTTTTCTGTTTCATGAATACTAGTTTCTTTTTCTCTTTCTTTTCCCCTTTCACTCTAAGGTAAGGGCCTGGCTAAAATTAGGGACTTTATTCATAAGTTGCAAAGTAAGATGATGGATCTTCATGAAATGAGAAAAAAGTCTGAGTGCCATTCAAAAGACTGGAGTCAGCTGCTCATGGCATATAAAGGCAAACTCTAGTGGCCACCAACGGCTAGAGCACAGGCCAGAGGACCCCCATCCCCCACCCCCACTAATGCTAACAGACTTTTCTCTTCATCAAATTGAATCCATGAAACTGAAAGAAACAACCCCTGGTCTGGGTGTTGTAAAGAGAGAAAATGCCCACAGTTCTTTTCTAGTCATGTCCAGAAGATTCCTGGCTCAGGTCTCAGCTGTTCAATTCTTCCTTGCTTCACAGCTACCGTAGTCTATAAATAAATTCCTGTTTTAATTAAGACAACTAGTCAGTGACTCACAGACCTAAAAAAGCTGCACAATGGGATGTGGTAGTCTCGATTATCCACACACTGATTCAAGACCCTGTGCATAGCTGCAACAGACAGTACTGAACTCTAAACACTATACGAGATTTCAGGTTAGCCATTACTTCTATGGCTTAAAAAATCTTTAATATCTACAGGAGAGTATAAAAGAAAAACCAAAAAGTATATTGTTGACTTTGCCATTTGACATATTTCTTTGGACCATTCAGGTAACTGTCTTAAGGTCTTTCCAGAAGAATGTCTCTCTTACTGATGCCTTCCCTATACATTTTCTATTTTATCCAGAGCACTTATTTCCTGTACCTTTGAAGATACAGCTATAATAATGCAGGACATCAGATCTATTTCTTCTGTGGAGATGGCATTGTGTGGTCCCATTTTCAAGACCAAAAAAAAAAAAAGATGCCCATATAGTCCAGAGAGCCAGATAGTTCATGATTTTTTTCCAGTCAGTTCTTGATGCCCAGAATTGTGTTATAGATGTAGTAAGAAGAGAAGACAGGGTTCAGGTTGGGTGCCATGCTGTTGAGAAAGAATGGTTAGATTACAATATTGTCAAGAACTCAGACTACTTTCATGGAAGGGCTTTTCGGTTTATTAGTAACACCTTTCTTGGCCCAGGGAGAAAGTGTAACAGAATGTGTACCCTATTTTGGGCATTCTTTGACTGGTGTCTATGTCTCTAGCTTATGCCTGCTAACTTATTGGCCAATCTTTATCAAAGGTATCCTGTCAGCTTAACAAAAAATCAGAAAATAAATGCTCAACTCATTACTGCAGCAAAT